>NW_025536472.1:0-57709 GCF_020615455.1 Coregonus clupeaformis
CTCTCATTTCGAATTCTCCCTCTTGCTCTTGTATCAAAGCACAGTCTCATAATAGTACCAATTATTTCCTCTACAACTCAACAAAATATTCCCATTTTATATATATACTTAATTATTGCATGATTATTAAATATTATTAGGAGGCGTCCATGCAGTATGGGGGTTTTATTGTAGCGGTTTTGTTGTTAATTGTCCATGGACTTGATAACAAGCCATACAGATTTCTTAACAGATGACACAACAGGCTCAAGTGTTCACCAAATTGAAAATGGGGATTGGCCAACACAGATAGAAGGAATGGATATGCCTTCAGAGAAGGAACTGCCCAAACCCAATGGGAAGACCTTCTCTAAGTGATCACAACTACAGCTCAAAAGGTGATCATGTAAAGCCCACTGCCTGTGAGAGGCAGGGACACCGTGCCCAGCAGCACCTCTCTACAAACCCTGCTGAGGAACAAAGCACTGTCGACTGCATACAGGCTTGTCTCTTGCTGCTTTTCTACCCTGGCGGAACATCTTCTACCCTCTACAAAGGCAGCTTTCAGTAAGACCCTGACAGACTCCTGATGACACTGATGAAGCTGAAGCACAATTTGCTGCAGCAGTATCTAGATAAAGGTTTAGTGTTTCCCAGAGTATTGTCAGTCGAGTGATTAGTTAATGGATTGACATGATGGAAGAGAATCTGAGGAAGTACATTCCATGGCTGCTAAGGGAGACCATCAGTGCTACAATGCCACAATGTTTTAAGGACCACTACCCAGGAAACAACCTATTGGCATTATTGACTGCTCAGAAACAGCTTTACAGAAGTGCAAGAATCTGGATTCAAGGGGGAGTCATTCAGCCATTACTAAGCCCAGAACACTATCAAGTACCTGGTGGCCATTGCACCTTGTGGTCAAGTGATGTTCATCTCCTCAGCATATGGAGGTAGATGTAGCGACAAAATAACATCGGATTCTGGGTATCTGGAGTACCTCTGTCCAGGTGATGAGGTCATGGCTGACCGGGGCTTCACCAATCCGTGATCTGCTACACGAGAGGAAGGTCAAATTAATTGCAGCACTCACAAAAAGAGGCTCACACAGCTGTCAGAGGAGGACACCACATGTACAAGACGGAGCTAACGTGAGGGTTCATGTGGAATGCGTAATTCAAAGGCTCAAACGTTTAGAATCATCCTCACAGACAGTGCCAATTAACCTCCCTCATCTAAAATGGACAAAATACTTTGAATCTGCCTGTGCCCTGCGTAACCTGCGTGGTGATATCATTCATGAAGATGCTGAATGAACTGACCAGTCAAATGCCATTCCACAGGGTCGATTCCCAATATGAATTAAAGTTGTGTGTCAAAAGTAACGTTAAATAAATTTCAATTCATTCTATAACAACTCAACTTAATTATTTGTTTTACGTAGTCATTAATATTAATAAAAAACAAAGCTATAAAAACAATTTCCACAATTGTGTGACTGTTGATGGATTAAGTCAGGCTTTTTAATTGAAAACAATTTGGCAATGTGTAACTGCAAACAGGAGAGACATCTGACTACATACTTCTACACAGCGCTGCATGTATTTGTCACTCCAGTGACAATCTACCTGCCTGATGCTCCTCAACAATAAAATGGCAGCATGTGTTGTGTAAAGTTAGAAGGCCTTCAACCTCAGGACAGCCTCGGCACAGAACTGTGCATCACAGGGAACAGGGATGTCAAAAACTTGCTGGGAAGGAGAGTCCAGATGATCCCTTCACTTTCTCAGTCCTGTGCAAAGCATACCAATTTGCACCTGCATGTAGCAGCCACGTGGCCCATGTGGTTGCAGTTGGGGTGTTACCTCCACCAACCTTCACATCACAGGCTTTTTCCGTTGAAGACATCATTTACATTTACATTTTCACATTTACATTTTAGTCATTTAGCAGACTTCTCTTATCCAGAGCGACTTACAGTTAGTGAGTGCATACATTATTATTATTATTATTATTATTATTATTTATTTTTTTTCATACTGGCCCCCTCGTGGTAAACCGAACCCACAACCCTGGCGCGTTGCAAACGCCATGCTCTACCAACTGAGCTACATCCAGAGAATCACAGCCCTTCCCAATGACAGGACACTTGATTCCAACAGCTCCTTGGAGTTCAGAGTTTGCGATGAGCCATGGCTCTTCAACCCCTGACAACAGTGCCTCTGTGGTCCACAGAGTGTCCACAGTCGTCCAGCCACTGGGAGGTCATCAGCTCATTATCTTTCCCGTAGCGGATGTGGCTGCATTCCCTCGGAACCTGGGATACAGATGCTCCTGGTAATACAGATGCTCCTGGAGAAACTGACCAGGGTTGGTGGATTCCCTGACAGGGACCTTCTTGACCTGAGCTTGCAGTAACTCGAAGCTTCCTTGAGTCATGCCACAAGTGTGAGGCACTCGCTCCTTTGTGATCTGTTCCCAAAGCAGTCGACTGGGTTTGGGTCAAATTTCACTAATTCATTGTAAAAGAGTAGAGAATCAATATTAAGTTATTATATGGAGTTAGAAAGCATTGAACAGAAGAGACACATATCGGTTCAAATACATTCAAATGGTACAGCCACAAATAAATATTCCTTTCATTCCACTTACCTGGGATGCTACTGACTGTGACTATTATTGTCAGTTCAGCATTAACACATTTATAGAGCAGACTCCCCCACAAGGCAGATTCAGGTGTCTCAGGCTCCTATTCAATTCCTCCCATGAGTGGAATGCAGGAGTGGGAGGCAGGGGTGGACATTCTGGACGCTTTTCTGCATATTGGTCACTGGCCTTATGTGTGTGTGAAGTCAATGCCGTTTAACCGCTTTGGCTCAAGGTTCCTCCGAGTCCCTGCATTCCATTGTCGCTGCTCATCTGTGCAGGCTATGCCAGTTAGCCCACTGGATACTGCATTCTGCACCTGTGATAGAATGTTTGTTACAAAAAAAGACATTCAGAGAAAATCCCATTATTAACAATTGTGTGACTGAGGACTATGTGATGAACTTAATCAAAACACATGCAAGTTTCATCATAAACTTACCTTGCTATTGTTCCCAATGAGATGAGACCACTTATACATACCATGCTTTAGGCATTACCCCCAACTACAAGGATATTTTACAAACCTTATTCACCCAGAAAAACAATAACACTAAAGAAATACATGTGATGCTGACATGTTTAAATACATTTTATACCCTACTCACCTGGACTCCAAAAATCTACCTTGCTTCACCAACATGAGATTTGACAGGATACTTACAGATTCCCCACATGAATACAGCAGTTCTGTTGATTCACAAATACATGTTAACATAACCGAATAAATCAAGACATTCTCAATTCAGCTTTCATCCAACAAAACGTTTGGTCTAACTGCTATGTTAAGCCTGACTATTGTATCATTCTGTGTCTAGATAAGGCAGTAATGGGCACTTTCATCTATAAAAGGAAAGAAGAAAATAAGGCTATAAACATCAATTACAAGACCAAGTAATGCGGAGATTGATCATAGATATCATCTGAGAACTCTATCATAACGTTAGCCTGTGGATTATAGTAACTGTCACCATAACACATGTAAGCAGCTTGTATGATGTAATCGCTTATGTTAAGTAATGTTAGACATAGAAATGCAAGTGGCTTTGCTTATTAGCCTACCTTCCACAAAATCGAGGCTGCATGGCTGCATGACTTTCCAAGGCCAGCGATGCAAGCGCTTCCAGACGTCTCTACTGATCCGTTGTTGGATACCCAGAGCAAGAGCGGTAAGAGCTGCTTGATTGGCTGGCTGAACATCGACCTTCAAAAATACCAATCCTTTTTCCCTCCTCCTGGTGAAGAAGAACTCGCCCACCTTACCACTGTGGGAGGTACTGATGAGGCCTCTACTCTTGTACTTTTTCGATAGTGTAACCCTCCACTCCCAAGGAGAGCACAAAGTCATAAAAAATGTCCCCATACGTAATTTCAGACCATTTTATCATGTCATCCACCCAATTATTAATCATGGAGGGATAGGGTACCTGTGATACCATCCGACCGTCCGAAAACCCATTTGTTTGTGTTCCCAAATGTGAGCCATGTTTTGTTTTTGTTTATTTGTTAAGGGTGTTAATGATACGCATTCTTTAATTATTACAGCCACCGCTCTGAGTAATTCGCTAGCGTTGACGGAAGATGTGAAATGGAAACACAAACTCAATCGTGTTCGAATGGAACTGGGTCAAGTGGGCGGCACATAAGGAGAATTAGAACATGAGGTAGTAGAACATGAGGTATATGAATGAGGTATAGAATATGAGGTTTAGAATATGAGGTATAGAATATGAGGTATAGAATATGAGGTTTAGAATATGAGGTATAGAATATGAGGTATAGAATATGAGGTTTAGAATATGAGGTTTAGAATATGAGGTATAGAATATGAGGTATAGAATATGAGGTTTAGAATATGAGGTATAGAATATGAGGTTTAGAATGTGAGGTTTAGAATATGAGGTATAGAATATGAGGTTTAGAATATGAGGTATAGAATATGAGGTTTAGAATGTGAGGTTTAGAATATGAGGTATTGAATATGAGGTTTTGAGTAAGAGGTTTAGAATATGAGGTATAGAATATGAGGTATGAATGACATACTCTGTACAGACACAGTTTATTTTTATTTATTTCAGATGTACTGTACCTGCTTTCATTGATTTCAAAACATCACAAGCTCAAACACAACTCTCATCATTGAATTATTTTTGTATTTGGTTGTGAAACATAAACAAAATCCACAATTAAAACATGAAACATGAAACATGCTAAATAGCACATAACAGAGAACCTCTCTAATGTGTTTAGCTTTTAACAGAGTGGGATGAAGGAGTAAAGCTTGTGAAGTCTCTTTAGAAAGCTGTGTCCTATTGGTAGGCCACTAGGTCTGCCTAGCCGTCCCTTGGTTTGTTAGGGGGTAGACCACAGGGTACCACACACACACTTGGACAGTGGAAGGGACACATACTTTTCTTTGAATCAGGGCAGACAAAAACGAGCTAATAAAACCAGCAATGAAATATGGAAGTATTGGTTTGCCTGGTCTGGTCTCCTGTAGTTTTCTAGAGTTTGTATATGCATTTTGTTTTCTACATTGGTACAGTTATTACTTTGTATTAAAGTTGTGTTTTAATGTTTTATTTACACTATATTAGAAGCAGATAACAGCCTCATTGAGACTGATATATTAGTAGCAGGTAACAGCCTCATTGAGACTGATATATTAGTAGCAGGTAACAGCCTCATTGAGACTGATATTTACATTTTAGTCATTTAGCAGACGCTCTTATCCAGAGCAACTTACAATGTGAGTGCATACATTTTCATACTGGCCCCCCGTGGGAATCGAACCCACATCCCTGGTGTTGCAAACCCCATGCTCTACCAACTGAGCTACAGGGGATATATTGCAACATGCCAATCTACCATGAATTGAATAAAGGCAGCAGCATTTTGAAGATGACTTCTGTTGATCGACACACACACAGACTCACACACATGCATGCACAAACACGCAAACGCACGCACACACACACACTTGATATACACAGCACACATACACAGGTGGATAGAAAATAAATATTGTTGCGTTTCCACTCTCTCTCTCTCATCCTATCTATTTGAATTTTTTCTATTTGAAAAATCACTGGTCTACACAAACACACACACACACAAACACAAACACATTACACACACAAACACACACACACACACGCACACACACACAAACACACAGAGTCACGAGTAAGTATGAAATGTAATTGCAAGGAGGAACAAACATCCCTGAACTATTGATTGACAATCAAACGAAAGGTAACAAGACTCAGCCATTTTTCACAGTTAAGGGTGTGTGTGTGTGTGTGTCAGCAAAATTGACTTTGACCAAACTGGAGATGGAGAGCGGAGTTTCTCTGAGTGTTCTGTCAGATATTTATCAATCCAGCCATATCTATCTGGATGTGTGTGGGTCAGTCCAACCCCAACATGAGTGTCCATTGCCATGGTACCAATTACAAAGACCTTCATCACATCCGCACGCTCGCTCGCATATGCGCGCACGTGCGCACGCATGCAAGCACACCGTTGATTGTGTTCAATATGAAGTGACATGTGCTTTGATGGTTTCCCATGAGCTGTGTTATGATTACCTACTGACTGTGGCTATTATCTCTTCTTTAGGGAGGAATCAGACAGAGATCTTATGGGGAGGGAATCAGAGAGACGAGATCATTATGGAAGGGAATCAGAGAGACAGATCATTATGGAAGGAATCAGAGAGAGACAGATCATTATGGGAGGGAATCAGAGAGACAGATCATTATGGAAGGGAATCAGAGAGACAGATCATTATGGGGAGGGAAATCAGAGAGACAGATCATTATGGGAGGGAATCAGAGAGACAGATCATTATGGAAGGGAATCAGAGACAGATCATTATGGGAGGGAATCAGAGAGACAGATCATTATTGCGGGGAGGGAATCAGAGAGACAGATCATTGTGGGAGGGAATCAGAGAGACAGATCATTATGGGAGGGAATCAGAGAGACAGATCATTATGGGAGGAATCAGAGAGACAGATCATTATGGGAGGGAATCAGAGAGACAGATCATTATGGGAGGGAATCAGAGAGACAGATCATTATGGGAGGGAATCAGAGAGAGAGAGATACATCATTAAGGGAGGGAATCAGAGAGACAGATCATTATGGGAGGGAATCAGAGAGAGATCATTATTGGGAGGACATCAGAGAGATCGCATGGGAGGGAATCAGAGAGAGAGTCAACATTATGTGGAGGGAATCAGAGAGAGAGACAACATTATGGGAGGGAATCAGAGAGAGACAACATTATGGGGGAATCAGAGTGAGACAACATTATGGGATGGAACTGCAGAGAGATACATCGTTATGGGAGGGAATCAGAGAGAGACATCATTATGGGAGGGAATCAGAGTGAGACAACATTATGGGATGGAATCAGAGAGAGACATCATTATGGGAGGGAATCAGAGAGATACATAGTTATGGGGAGGGAATCAGAGACAGATACATCATTATGGGATGTAATCAGAGGAGAGAGGTTATTATGGGACATTTTCTTATGTATTTAGGATATGACCTTACATAAACATGTCTGCATTCTGAACATAAATACACACGTACGCACCCATGCACACACAAACACACAAACACACACACAGTCTGCATTCCACTGGTATGAAATCCAAACAAATCCACACAAACATGATAAATTGACTGGATTCTGTACTTTCCTTTCTGTTTCAGAAACCTAATCACATTGCTTTGTCTGTGTGTGTGCGTGTGTGCGCGTGCGAGTTCTCTCTTTACTTTCAGTGATACCCAGAAGCTGAAGGAGACAATAACAGATTCACAGAGGGCCATGACTAATTCCTGATCATGTGACCCGACCAGGAAAGAACTCCAGATCCCAGGTACTAGCTATTATCTTTGCTCCTCTTTTAACCCTATGTCTTTTCTGCTTTAGTTATCTGATTGACGTATTGAATGTTGCGTGTCGATGACTGGAGGGTCTGTAAATGCAATCATGTAAAACAGCAATTAACATCAGTAATGTACCCGACCCGACTACTCTCTAATTTACGCTAATAATAGCTTTGTCTTTCTCTCTCTTTCCATCTTTCCTACTCTCTCTTTCTTCTTCCTCTCCCTCTCTTTATTCCTCTGTCTCTCTCCTTCTCTCTCTCTCCACGTCCTCTCTCTACCCTACCTCACTCTCTCTCTTTTTCCCTGTCTTCTCTCTCCCGTTCCCCCTCTCTATCTTTCACCTCTCTCTCTTTCACCCCTCTCTCTCTCTCTCTCTCTCTCTCTCTCTCTCTCTCTCTCTCTTTTTTCTAGACTGTATATATTGTTTTATCAGTGAACTGTGTCCTGTTTCGCTGAAACAAGTTCATGTTGAAAGTCCTTAAAAGTCTAAGAAATGGAGGGAATGTTTAGAGGAACGCATCCAAACGTATTCCACATGTTACCCATGTGCACACACACGCACGCACACACACACACACACACACACACACACACACACACAGACGCACACACACACCGCCTCCTGCCCCAGCGCGGGCGCCATGGTTACCTTGGAACTTTAACGTAGGCAGCTGGCGTACTTGCGAAATTGCATTGCGCTGGTTGGTACAGACACACACATTCACTTAGGATCAAAGAGAGACTCAGCTCTACACAGCAGCCTTCCACCCTGGCCCAGGGACAAATGACCAGCCACACATTCCTGTGTGTGTGTGTGCGCCCTGCGTCCGTGTGTGTGTAATATCTGGATGGAGGCTAATGAAGATGGACTGTGTTTATAATTCAAAGGTTTGCATTGATCACCAGGATAATGATGGATAAACAGTAGAGCACTGGACCCAAGATAAAAAGGCTTTCTTCTTTTCTGTTTGACCCTAACATGAGCGGGAAGCTTATTCTATTGTTTATTTTCTATTTGAGAACATAGAGTATCATGTGAGGAATTCTGTCATGTCATTTTCCCTCCACATTTACATTGATATTTTAGTCATTTGCTCTTCCATTCGAGGTGCGTGCATTCTATGTCGATGAAACATAGAGTTGATGAGAGTTGTGTGAGTTTGCTTCTTTTCACAGGGACTATAAACAAAAGAGACAGTCGTAAGGGCTGCAGGTTGAGACAGGAGAGTCTGGTTTCTAAGGTGAGATATCTGCCTAGCTCTGCTCATAGCAAAATGGTCAGTTATTACAGCTAGTCTACATGATTCACAGGAACTATCACATCTCTCTTCCTTCACCTTGTCTTTAAATTAACTAACACACAGAGACGCATGCACACACACAACACACAACACACAACTCACAACACACCACACAACACACCACACAACACACAACTCACAACACACCACACACAACACACAACACACAGCACAACTCACAACACACCACACACAACACACCACACCACACAACACACCACACACCACACCACACAACACACACCACACAACATACCACACAACACACCACACACAACACACCACACACCACACCACACAACACACACCAGACAACACACACCACACAACACACCACACAACACACCACACAACTCACAACACACAACACAACATGCAACTCACAACACACAACACAACACACACCACACACCACACAACACAACACACAACACACCACACCACACAACACACAACACACCACACAACACACAACACAACACACCACACAACTCACAACACACAACACAACACACAACACACAACTCACAACACACAACACAACACACAACTCAACACACCACACAACACACAACACACCACACAACACACACCACACAACACACACCACACAACACACACCACACACACCACACAACACACAACACAACACACAACTCACAACACACAACTTACAACACACAACTCACAACACACAACACAACACGCAACTCACAACACACAACACACAACACAACACACAACTCACAACACACAACACAACACACAACAGAGACACACCACACAACACACATGCAGCAGACAGGTTCGTTCTGCACAGCACAACTGTTTGAAATTCTGATCCAGGAGCTGACCCTGATATACTGACCGGCTGGGAATTGATTGAAGGGGGAGCGAGGGAGGGAGGTGGATGGATAGAATGAGGAAAGATAGAAGTGGAGGGTTGGAGGGTGATATGCCTTAAAGTAAGTTAAACCCAGCGCATGACAGGCCTCAATCAGGAGGGTAGTGATTTGGCAATGCAGCATGACTCTGTAGCGCATGCACGCACTCATGCACACACACGCACGCGCACACACACAAAACACACACACATACACACACACACTCACGTCAATACCAATACGGTTTAATCAACTCTCAGAGGAAACCATCAGTATCTAGAAAATCAAACCTATGGAATCGATACGTCAGTTACCGTTTCAATGACAATATGTTTAAAAGCAGCCTGTGTAGGAATCTACAATGACGGTTGGGTTAGATTTAAGGAGAGAGGTTAGAGGGGTGTAGATGGTTGTGGTTTTGGATGCTTTAGTCTGATATAGAGAGAAGAGGAGAGAGAGAGAGAGAGAGAGAGAGAGAGAGGGAGAGAGAGAGAGAGAGAGAGAGAGAGAGAGAGAGAGAGAGAGAGAGAGAGAGAGAGAGAGAGAGAGAGAGAGAGAGAGAGAAAGAGAGAGAGAGAGAGAGAGAGAGAGAGAATAAACGAAATTGCTATTTGGCCCTTAAAAGAGAATACACATTGTCAGAATATCTCTACTCTGTCAGAGATATAAAACAGAGACAGATCTGACCAGATACAGATTCAGTGACCACCAATTGTCTATAGAAAAAGACATGGCTACCCAAAGAGGAGCGTCTATGTGGTCACTGCACAACAGGGGAGGTAGAGACAGAGATGCACTTCCTCCTCCATTTCAAGAGGACACATTTTAAATACTCATGGGTGAAAAAGCAAAGGCTCCTCTTGCAACCCAATATGTATTTGCCTGCCATAGCCAGATTGACACTAACTAAACCCTATTATTGACTTACCTTTTATCTAGAATATCCAGTTGAAACTAGCTAGCCAGCTAACTAGCTACTTGCTATTAGCCACAGTTAGCGGTATTTCACCCAGAACATTGGATTTTTCATGGAATAATTTAATCACTGGACATTAATCACCGGATCGCAACTAGCTAGCCACAACCGAATGGATGTTGCTGTCTGGCTAATCACCACTGCCCCGATGCAAGCACCAGTTAGCCTCGAGCTAGCCTAGAGCCAGGCTCATATCTACCTCTAGGTCTACCGGACGGGGAGTAGCCAGCTAACTAGCTACTTGCTATCAGCTACCGTTAGCTGGTTTTTCACCATTGTCCGTGGCCTGCACCACCCACCAGCCAGCTCTAGTCTGGACTATTATTCGGCCAGTCTGCACTGTCTGCACAGCGCGACCCCAGAACATATACGTTTTTCTGCCGGAATCACTGAATCACTGGACCTTTAACTCCGGATTCATCGCTACCAGCTAGCTGCAACAAAAATGGACGTTGTGGTCTGGCTAATCATCCTGAGCTAGGCCCATCTCCCGGCTATCTACCTCTCTGTCAACCGGACGGGACCACCAAGTGTTGACACGGAGCCCCGCCGATCCTACACGACTGGTCTGCGACCGAAATCGTCTGATGTGGTTACAACAGGCTTCCCTGCTACGACGTCGACCACGAAGATTCCATCTGCTAGCCCCGGACCGCTAGCACACGCTAGCCGTGGCCTCTTGCTCGCTAGTGCTTTAGCAGCTTCCCCGAACTACCCTCCGAACTATCCTATTGCTGTTCACCGGACCTTATGATAACTCAGCTATACAGCTGATGTCTGCTGTACTGTTCCTTTTTACGGTACCGCATCCTGTTTGTGTTTAGCCTCAGCCCAAACTGTGTCATCATTACCAGCTGATGTCTTAGCTCTCTCAAATTACACCTGTGATTGCTTTATGCCTCTCTCCCATCTCAATATGGTTAGCTTATTGTTGTTTCGGTTATTTCTAATTGTACTATTTCACTGTAGATCCCCCCAGACCAGCTAAACCTGCCTTAGATAGCTCCTTTGTCCCACCCCCATACACGCGGAGACCGACTCAATTGGTGCCTCCAGTGATGCTATCTCTTTCATTGTTACCCAACGCTTAGGTTTACCTCCACTTTACTCATATCCTTCCATATCGTTGTCTGTACATAATGCCCTGAATCTTTTCTACAACGCCCCGAAATCTGCCCCCTTTATTCTATGTACCCAACGCACTAGAAGACCAGTTCTTAAAGCCTTTAGCCGTATCCTTATTCTAGTCCTCCTCTGTTCCTCCGGTGATGTAGAGGCTAACCCAGGCCCTGCAGCCCTCAGGTATCACTCCTACTCCCAGGTGCTATCATTTGCTGACTTCTGTAATCGCAAAAGCCTTGGTTTCCTGCATGTAAATATCAGGGAAGTCTACTTCCTAAGTTTGAGTTATTCACTGCGTTAGCTACTCCAGCCAACCCTGATGTTCTAGCAGTGTCTGAATCCTGGTTTAGGAAGGCCACCAAAAATTCTGAAATTTCCATCCCCAACTATAACATTTTCCGTCTAGATAGAACTGCCAAAGGGGGTGGAGTTGCAATCTACTGTAGAGATAGCCTGCAGAGATCTATCATACTATCCAGGTCTGTGCCCAAACAATTTGAGCTTCTACTTCTAAAAATCCACCTTTCCAGAAATAAGTCTCTCACTGTTGCTGCTTGCTACAGACCCCCTCAGCCCCCCAGCTGTGCCCTGGACACCACATGTGAATTGATTGCCCCCATTTATCCTCAGAGTTCAGTACTGCTTGGTGACCTAGAATTGGGAAATGCTTAATACCCCGGCCATCCTACAATCCAAACTAGAACTTGCCCTCAATCTCACGTAAATTATCAACGAACCTAACAGGTACAACCCGAAATCCGTAAACATGGGTACCCTCATAGATATCATCCTGACTAACTTACCCTCTAAATACACCTCCGCTGTCTTCAACCAGGATCTCAGCGATCACTGCCTTATTTGCCTGCGTCCCGAACTGGGTCCGCGGTCAAACGACCACCCCTCATCACTGTCAAACTCTCCCCTAAAACACTTTAGCGAGCAGGCCTTCCTAATTGACCTGGCCCAGGTATCCTGGATGGATATAGATCTCATTCCATCAGTAGAGGATGCCTGGTTGTTCTTTAAAAGTAATTTCCTCTCAATCTTAAATAAACATGCCCCATTCAAAAATACAGAACTAAGAACAGATATAGCCCCTGGTTCTCCTCAGACTTGACTGCCCTTGACCAGCACAAAAACATCCTGTGGCGTACTGCATTAGCT
This sequence comes from Coregonus clupeaformis, assembly GCF_020615455.1. Lineage (NCBI taxonomy): Eukaryota > Metazoa > Chordata > Actinopteri > Salmoniformes > Salmonidae > Coregonus > Coregonus clupeaformis. Next base: position 12,984 of record NW_025536472.1, read on the forward strand.
AATCAAATAGCCCCAGCATGCAACTTTTCAGGAAGTTAGGAACCAATATACACAAGCAGTCAGGAAAGCAGTATAACTTTTTTCAAACAGAAATTTGCATTCCCTGTAGCACTAACTCCAAAAAGTTTTGGGACACTGTAAAGTCCATGGAGAATAAGAGCACTTCCCTCCCCAGCTGCCCACTGCACTGAGGCTAGGAAACACTATCACCACCAATAAATCTACATAATCGAGAACTTCAACAAGCATTTTTGCTACGGCGGGCCATGCTTTCCCACCTGGCTACCACTACCCCGGCCACCAACTCTGCCCCCGCTTCTCCTTCACACAAATTCAGACAGCTGATGTTCTGAAAGAGCTGCAAAATCTGGACCCCTACAAATCAGCTGGACTAGACAATCTGGACCCTTTCTTTCTAAAACCCGTCGAAATTGTCGCCAAACCCCTATTACTAGTCTGTTCAACCTCTCTTTCCGTAACGTCTGAGATCCCCAGAGATTGAAAGCTGCCGCGGTCATCCCCCTCTTCAAAGGGGTGACACTCTAGATCCAAACTGTTACAGACCTATATCCATCCTGCCCTGCCTTTCGGGGAAAGTATTTGAAAGCCAAGTTAACAAACAGATCACCGACCATTTCGAATCCCACCGTACCTTCTCCGCTATGCAATCCGGTTTTCGGCTGGTCAGCGGTGCACTTCAGCCACGCTCAAGGTCCTAAACGATATTATACCGCGATCGATAATAGACAGTAATGTGCAGCCGTCTTCATCGACCTGGCCAAGGCTTTCGACTCTGTCAACCACGCATTCTTATTGGCAGACTAAATAGCCTTGGTTTCTCAAATGACTGCCTCGCCCTGATTCACCAACTACTTCTCAGATAGAGTTCAGTGTGTCAAATCGGAGGGCCTGTTGTCTGGACCTATGGCAGTCTCTATGGGGGTGCCACAGGGTTCAATTCTTGGGCCGACTCTTTTCTCCGTGTATATCAATGATGTCGCTCTTGCTGCTGGTGACTCTCAGATCCACCTCTACGCAGAGACGACACCATTTTGTATACATCTGGCCCTTCATTGGACACTGTGTTAACAAACCTCCAAACGAGCTTCAATGCCATACAACACTCCTTCAGTAGCCTCCAACTGCTCTTAAACACTAGTAAAACTAAATGCATGCTCTTCAATCGAACGCTGCTGGCACCCACCCGACTAGAATCACCACTCTCGAGGGTCTGACCTGAGTATGTGGACAACTACAAATACCTAGGTGTCTGGTTAGACTGTAAACTCTCCTTCCAGACTCACATTAAGAATCTCCAATCCAAAGTTACATCTAGAATCGGCTTCCTATTTCGCAACAAAGCCTCCTTCACTCGTAAAACGGACTATCCTACCGATCCTTGACTTCGGCGATGTCATTTACAAAATAGCCTCCAACACTCTACTCAGCAAATTTGATGTAGTCTATCACAGTGCCATCCGTTTTGTCTCCAAAGCCCTATACACTACCCACCACTGTGACCTGTACGCTCTTGTTGGCTGGTCCTCACTACATGTTCGTCGTCAAACCCACTGGCTCCAGGCCATCTATAAATCACTGTTAGGCAAATCCCCGCCTTATCTTAGCTCATTGGTCACCATAGCAGCACCCACCCGTAGTCTGCGCTCCAGCAGGCTATATCTCACTGGTCTTTCCCAAAGCCAACACCTCCTTTGGCCGCCATTCCTTCCAGTTCTCTGCTGCCAATGACTGGAACGAATTGCAAAAATCTCTGAAGCTGGAGACTCTTATCTCCCTCACTAACTTTAAGCATCAGTTGTCAGAGCACCTTACCGATCACTGCACCTGTACACAGCCCATCTGAAATTAGCCTACCCAACTACCTCATCCCTATATTGTTATTCATTTTGCTCTTTTGCACCCCAGTATCTCTATTTGCACATAATCTCTTGCACATCTAGCATTCCAGTGTTAATACTAATTGTTATTATTTTGCACTATAGCCTATTTATTGCCTTACCTCCATAACTTGCTACATTTGCACACACTGTATATATATTTTCTGTTGTATTTTTTGACTTTATGTTTTTTTACCCCATATATAACTCTGTGTTGTTGTTTTTATCGCACTGCTATGCTTTATCTTGGCCAGGTCGCAGTTGTAAATGAGAACTTGTTCTCAACTGGCTTACCTGGTTAAATAAAGGTGAAATAAATAAAAAACTAAAACAAAACAAAAAACCCAAACCAGTAAGCAGTAACAGTTATTATTATTATTATTATTATTTTTTGTGGCACAGCGAGCACTGCGATGCAGTGCCTTAAACCACTGCGCCACTCTGGTAGTAGTAAGGTAATGGTAACAGTAGTAGTAATGATGGTAGTAGTAGTAAGGTAATGGTAACAGTAGTAGTAATGATGATGGTAGTAGTAGTAGGGTAATGGTAACAGTAGTAGTAATGATGATGGTAGTAGTAGTGGGGTAATGGTAACGTAGTAGTAATGATGATGGTAGTAGTAGTAAGGTAATGGTAACAGTAGTAGTAATGATGATGGTAGTAGTAGTAGGGTAATGGTAACAGTAGTAGTAATGATGATGGTAGTAGTAGTAAGGTAATGGTAACAGTAGTAGTAATGATGGTAGTAGTAGTAGGTAATGGTAACAGTAGTAGTAATGATGATGGTAGTAGTAGTAAGGTAATGGTAACAGTAGTAGTAATGATGATGGTAGTAGTAGTAAGGTAATCGTAACAGTAGTAGTAATGATGGTAGTAGTAGTAAAGGTAATGGTAACAGTAGTAGTAATGATGATGGTAGTAGTAGTAGGGGTAATGGTAACAGTAGTAGTAATGATGATGGTAGTAGTAGTAAGGTAATGGTAACAGTAGTAGTAATGATGGTAGTAGTAGTAAGGTAATGGTAACAGTAGTAGTAATGATGATGGTAGTAGTAGTAGGGGTAATGGTAACAGTAGTAGTAATGATGATGGTAGTAGTAGTAAGGTAATGGTAACAGTAGTAGTAATGATGATGGTAGTAGTAGTAAGGTAATGGTAACAGTAGTAGTAATGATGATGGTAGTAGTAGTAAGGTAATGGTAACAGTAGTAGTAATGATGATGGTAGTAGTAGTAGGGGTAATGGTAACAGTAGTAGTAATGATGATGGTAGTAGTAGTAAGGTAATGGTAATGGTAACAGTAGTAGTAATGATGATGGTAGTAGTAGTAAGGGTAATGGTAACAGTAGTAGTAATGATGATGGTAGTAGTAGTAAGGTAATGGTAACAGTAGTAATGATGATGGTAGTAGTAGTAAGGTAATGGTAACAGTAGTAATAATGATGATGGTAGTAGTAGTAAGGGTAATGGTAACAGTAGTAGATGATAAATAGACTTGAAACTTGTATCTCATTATGGTGTATGGTGAAATAAGTATAGCCAGTTATAATTGTAATGGCTTAGCTGATAATAACAAAGAAGAACAATATTTACATGGCTCAAAGAGAAGGAATATAATATCTATTGTTTACAGGAAACTCATTCTATAATTCTAGATGAAGTTGCATGGAAAAAGGAATGGAGGGGGGCGAAATATACTTCTCCCATGGGCAAAGAAATTCAAAAGGGGTGATGATATTAATGAATAGTAATTTCGATCCAAATGTGCAAATTGTCCAAATAGATACGCAAGGTAGATTGATTATTTTAAATATGTTATTGGACAATAAACAGATATGGCTCATTAACATTTACGGACCAAATAATGATGATCCACACTTCTTTGACAATATATATAATAAATCATCAACCCTGCAAGCAATTCAAGACAATATTATTATGGTGGGGGATTATAATACTGTTTTTAAATAGCTCAATGGACCGTAAAGGAAATCACACCACAAACAATCACCCACATGCTCTAAGGAAATTGTGAATGTCATGGATACATTAGAACTAGTAGATATATGGAGGCTTAAATATCCTGATCTAGTGAGATATACATGGCGGAGACTGAATCGAGCTAGTCGTCTTGACCTCTTTCTTATCTCATTCTCGTTGGCACCAAAAGTTTAAAAAGTGTTGATAGGGGACAGAATGCGGTCGGACCATCATATAATTGGCTATACATTACTCTTACTGAATTTCCACGTGGGCGAGGATATTGGAAATTTAATCAAAGCCTATTGGATGATAATTTATTTTTAACTAGGACAAAGGAATTTATAATGGACTTTTTCCGACATAACATAGGTAGCAGCAAATCCCCCTTATTGTATGGGACACCTTTAAATGTGCCTTTAGAGGCCATGCAATTCAGTACTCATCTCGAAAACAAAAGCAATTCAGGTCAAAAGAGTTTATACTAACAAAGGAAATAGAAAGTCTAACAGAACAGATAGATGGCAATAAAAACTGTAACATAGAGGCTCAGAATAAATTAGAGGAAAAACAAAAAGAAATGGAGAAACTTATTAAAGAAATATCAAGTGTAATATATTATAAAAATAAAGCAAACTGGATGGAATATGGGGAAAAATGCACCAAATTCCTTTTTAATCTTCAACATAGGAATGCTACCAAAAATAATTTAATGAAACTGGTTACAATTGACAGAGTAACCCATGATTCACCAAATTATTTTTTGAAGGAGGAAACAAGGTACTTTAAGCATATGTTTTTCGTTTCAGTCTCCTCCATCTCCTCTAACTGAAGCTAATTGTGTAGAGATTTTTTCTATTGATAATGTAAAATTAACAGCCAAACAGAAAGACTCATGTGAAGGTGAAATTACAGAGGAGGAACTTCTGGATGCAATTAAAGACTTTAAATCCGGGAAAACTCCCAGGTTGGATGGCATACCAGTTGAAGTATACCAAACCTTTTTAGATATACTAAGAGGACCGTTATTAGCATGTTTTAACCACTCCTATGTAAATGGTAGATTATCTGACACTCAAGAAGAAGGTCTGATCTCATTATAACTGAAACAGGATACAAGTGTAAAATATAAAAGATCCAGTCCATTTAAAAAATTGGAGGCCCTTACTCAGTGTTGTGATGCAAAAAATTCTAGCAAAATGTATAGCGCATAGAATTAAAAAGGTATTGTTGGATATTATTTATTCTAATCAGACAGGTTTTTTACATGGAAGATACATTGGAGATAATATAAGGCAAGTATTGGAAACAATAGAATATTATGGAAAATCTGAGAAACCAGGCATGCTATTCATAGCAGACTAAAAGGCATTTGATAAAGTACGACTGGGGTTTATATATAAATGCCTGGAGCATTTCAATTTTGGTGAATCTCTTATAAAATGGGTCAAAATCATGTATAGTAACCCTAGGTGTAAAATAGTAAATAATGGCTATTTCTCAGAAAGTTTTAAACTGTCAAGAGGAGTGAAACAAGGTTGTCCACTATCATTGAGATGTTAGCTATTAAAATCAGATCCAACAATAATATTAGGGGATTGGAAATCCAGGGCTTCAAAAACAAAGGTGTCATTGTACGCTGATTATTCATATTTTCTTTTAAATCCACAACTAGAATCACTCCACAGCCTCATAGAGGATCTAGATACATTTTCTAACCCTCTCTGGATTTCAACCAAATTATGACAAATGTACTATATTACGTATTGGAATAATAAAAAATAAAATGTTTACATTGCCATGTAGTTTGCCAATAAAATGGATAAGATCTTGCTACCATGGAAAGGTGGGTGCCTGTCAATTTGTGGAAAAATCACCCTGATTAACTCTTTAGTATTATCCCAGTTTACCTATTTGTTATGGTCTTGCCTACGCCTAGCGAACAGTTTTTAAAATTATATGAGAAAAAAATATTTCATTTGGCAACAGGCAAGCCAGACTAAATTAAACGAGCATATTTATATAATGAATATGAATTTGGAGACAGAAATGATTAAATATTAAAGCATTAGACCTATCACTAAAAGCTTCAGTCATACAAAAGTTATACTTAAATCCGAACTGGTTCTCTAGCAAATTAGTAAGACTGTCTCACCCAATGTTCAAGAATGGCCTTTTTCTCTTTATTCAGATTACAACCACTCACTTTCAGTTATTTTTGAAAAGTAAATAATCTCCCAGATATCACTATTTCTAAAACAAGCCATAGAAAGTTGGTTGCAATTTCAATTTAATCCTCCAGAAACGACAGAACAAATAATGCAACAAATATTGTGGTTAAACTCAAATATACTAATTGAGCAAATAACCTTTTTTTTGACCTCCCAAAAAAAAAGTATAATCTTTTGTAAATGAGTATCATCGGTAGGGACTGGTGGAGTTATGTCGCACATGGTCAGCTAACAAAAACATATGGAAATGTCTGCCCTACCCAAAATTACAACCAAATAATTGCAGCCTTACCAAAAATGGAAGAGGAATGTGGAAGGAGGGAGAAAGTAAGGAACTTGTCTGTTCGGCCTTGCATTAAATAACATAATTGGTTAAGGAAAACTGTGATAAGTAAAAAAAGTATATCAGTTTCATTTAAGGACCAAGGATTGACAGCCGTCCCATATAGATTGCAAAATAGTTGAAGAGATTTTTGACGTACCGATCCCATGGCATAGTGTTTATGAACTGATACGCAAAACGACACTGGATTCAAAACTTATAATCTTTCAATTTAATTTATTATATAAAATTCTTGCTACCAATAGAATGTTATTTATATGGGGGATACAATCTTCCCAGCTCTGTAGATTTAGCTGCGAAGAGGCAGAATCATTAGATCATTTGTTTTGGTACTGTCCATTTGTAGCTTGTTTTTGGACACAGGTCCAGGAATGGCTAAAGGATTGCAATATTTACCTGGAGCCAACCCTGCAGATAGCACTACTAGGTGATCTGAAAAGTCATAGTCAATCGATCAATAACATAATAATACTATTAGCAAAATGTTTATTTTCAATTCACAATCTGTGAAACAATGAGAATAGAAAGGTTCAGAACTTCTGTAAGACATCACAGTACAGTTGAAATATATATGGCATATAGAAATCCTATATGGATGGTGTTAAAAGATAGATGGGAGGTGTTGAATGGAATTGAAGGATGGGACTAATAACAACTAACAACAAACTAACAAGATAATTAATAATGTGGGCACACCGTGTCCATAATAAGTGTATGGGTTGTAGGTTGGGAGCTTTTTGTGAAGGAGCACAGTTAGAAAGATATGGCATATAGAAGCAAACCGGATGGACATCATGAAAATTATCAGAGAGGTTGAAAGTAGAAGAGTTCAGGAGAAAGAACAAACAAAATGTAATTGTAAAATTGACTGTGTCCATAAAATGTAGATAGTGGGTATGGGCTGAAGTAGAGGCCTAGGCGTTGTTGTTCAATAGTTTACTCCAAGTGGGGAAAGGGTGGCGTGGTTGGAAAGGTTAATAAATGGGAATATATATATATATTTTTAAGGATATGTATGTGTATGTATGTATGTATATTTGTATGTGGGTGTGTATGTGTGTGTGTATGTGTGTGTATATGTACAGTGGGGAGAACAAGTATTTACACTGCCGATTTTGCAGGTTTTCCTACTTACAAAGCATGTAGAGGTCTGTAATTTGTATCATAGGTACACTTCAACTGTGAGAGACGGAATCTAAAACAAAAATCCAGAAAATCACATTGTATGATTTTTAAGTAATGAATTTGCATTTATTGCATGACATAAGTATTTGATTACCAACCAGTAAGAATTCCGCTCTCACAGACCTGTTCATTTTTCTTTAAGAAGCCCTCCTGTTCTCCACTTACCTGTATTAACTGCACCTGTTTGAACTCGTTACCTGTATAAAAGACACCTGTCCACACACTGAATCAAGTGCATTTATTTTTAACAAAAAAGTAAAAATAAAACAACAACAAAAAAAAAGTGTTGAGAAAAAAAGAGCAGAAGTAAAATAAAATAACAGTAGGGAGGCTATATATACAGGGGGTACCGGTGCAGAGTCAATGTGCGGGGGCACCAGCTAGTTGAGATAGTTGAAGTAATATGTACATGTGGGTAGAGTTAAAGTGACTATGCATAAATAATTAACAGAGTAGCAGCAGCGTAAAAAGGATAGGGTGGGGGGCAGTGCAAATAGTCCGGGTAGCCATGATTAGCTGTTCAGAGTCTTATGGCTTGGGGGTGAAGCTGTTGAGAAGTCTTTTGGACCTAGACTTGGCACTCCGGTACCGCTTGCCGTGCGGTAGCAGGGAGAACAGTCTATGACTAGGGTGGCTGGAGTCTTTGACAATTTTGAGGGCCTTCCTCTGACACCGCCTGGTATAGAGGTCCTGGATGGCAGGAAGCTTGGCCCCAGTGATGTACTGGGCGTACGCACTACCTCTGTAGTGCCTTGGTCGGAGGCCAAGCAGTTGCCATACCAGGCGGTGATGCAACCAGTCAGGATGTCTCGATGGTGCAGCTGTAGAATTTTGAGGATCAGAGGACCCATGCCAAATCTTTTCAGTCTCCTGAGGGGGAATAGGCTTTGTCGTGCCCTCTTCACGACTGTCTTGGTGTGTTTGGACCATGATAGTTCGTTGGTGATGTGGACACCAAGGAACTTGAAGCTCACAACCTGTTCCACTACAGCCCCGTCGATGAGAATGGTGGCGTGCTCAGTCCTCTTTTTTTTCCTGTAGTCCACAATCATCTCCTTTGTCTTGGTCACGTTGAGGGAGAGGTAATGGTAGTAGTTTAATGATGATGGTAGTAGTAGTAAAGGTAATGGTAACGGTAGTAGTAATGATGATGGTAGTAGGAGTAGGGGTAATGGTAATGGTAGTAGTAATGATGATGGTAGTAGTAGTAAAGGTAATGGTAACGGTAGTAGTAATGATGATGGTAGCAGTAGGGTAATGGTAATGGTAGTAGTAATGATGATGGTAGTAGTAGTAAAGGTAATGGTAATGGTAGTAGTAATGACTATGGTAGTAGTAGTAAGGTAATGGTAACAGTAGTAGTAATGATGATGGTAGTAGTAGTAGGGCGTAATGGTGTTTTTAGTTTAATGTTGATGGTAGGTAGTAGTAAGGTAATGGTAACAGTAGTAGTAATGATGATGGTAGTAGTAGTAGGGATAATGGTAACAGTAGTAGTTTAATGATGATGGTAGTAGTAGTAGGGGTAATGGTACTTGTTTTAGTTTAATGTTGATGGTAGTAGTAGTAAGGTAATGGTAACAGTAGTAGTAATGATGATGGTAGTAGTAGTAGTAGGGTAATGGTAACATTAGTAGTATAATGATGGTAGCAGCATTAGGGTAATGGTAACATTATTAGTAATGATGATTGTACTACTAGCAGGTAATTGTAACGTAGTCATGTTATGATATTGGTAGTAGTAGTAAGGTAATGGTATGAGTAGTAGTAATGTTGATGGTAGTAGTAGTATGGTAATGGTAACAGTAGTAGTAATGATGATGGTAGTAGTAGTAGGTTAATGGTAATGGTAGTAGTTTAATGATGATGGTAGTAGTAGTACTAGGGTAATGGTATCATTAGTAGTAATGATGATGATAGTAGTAGTAGGGTAATGGTAACGGTAGTAATTTAATATTGATGGTATTAGTGGTAGGGTAATGGTAACAGTAGTAGTTTAATGATGATGTTAGTAGTAGTAGGGGGTAATGGCAACAACAGTAATTTAATGATGATGGTAGTAGTAGTAGGGGTAATGGTAACGGTTTACAGTTTGCAAACTTTACCCAATATTCACCGTCCCAAAACTTTTGGAGCTAACTGTATATTGTATACATTGATGCTTTGGCAATATTTACACAATGTTTCTCATGCCAATAAGGCCAACACGAATTTGAGCGAGAGCGAGAGAGAGAGAGAGAGAGAGAGAGAGAGAGAGAGAGAGAGAGAGAGAGAGAGAGAGAGAGAGAGAGAGAGAGAAGGAAGAGAGAGCGGGAGACAGGCGAGAGAGAGACGGGGAGAGAGAGAGAGAGGGGGGAGAGAGAGAGAGCGAGAGAGAGAAAGAGAGAGAGAGAAAGAGATAGAGAGAGAGAGACAGAGAGAAAGACAGGAAGAGAGAGAGAGAGACAGGAAGAGAGAGTGGGAGAGGGGAGCAGAGAACGGGAGAGAGAGAGAGAGAGAGAGATGGGAAGAGAGAGTGGGAGACAGGGGAGAGAGAGAGATTGGGAGAGAGAGGGAGAGAAGAGAGAGAGAGAGAGAGAGAGAGAGAGAGAGAGAGAGAGAGAGAGAGAAGGGAGAGAGGGAGGGAGAGAGAGAGAGAGAGGAAGGAGAGATAGAGAGAGAGTTTGTTCTCTCCCCTGTAGTGCTCTTCCCTGTGACCATATTAATAATAATCTACACTAGAGTCTGATAATGCTCTCTGAATCTACAATCAATTGTTCCAGTCTGCTCTCTAATGTTCTGGATGTTCTAAGAAGGCTTCCTTTTTGTTCTAGTTAGAATGGTGAATAAGTAGAATAGAGTTTTATCCATGATGTCAGACCTTAACTTGATCACTCTTCTGTCACTGAGAATGTTCCTGCTGCATGAAGACATTCAAATGAGCCTCGTGAGTCCCTGAAAAGTATATCGTTCTCTCCATGTGGGGGCAGTTGAGTCATTGGGATCAGGGCTTGCTAGCAAAATAATGTTCTTTGGAATAATGTACATTTGCTGAAGCATTATGACAACTCAGCAACACAATGGTAGGGATTAACTGAGCTCTGCTTGGGTCATTGATAAGTATTGTCTCAACGCAGCCTTACAATGCTGTGAAAGGTTCCAGGAACCCAATTTGGGTGGATCCCATCCTCCTTATAAAACGAGTTTTGCTTCCAGAAGGTATCAAAATGTCGGCTCAGGCTGGTCACTAGATCACCCAGCACTCATGAGGCTCGGAGCTGGAGCGTGCTGCATGGACCACTGCGCTACGGCATTTCACAACGCTCTGAAGCACTAAGAATACTATGAAAACTGATGATACATAGCCGCGTCGTTTCTAATTATTTTGTTTTAAGCCTTCCCCAAACATAGCCCTAACCTTAACCACTCGAAATGAATGCCTAAACGGTTAACCTTTGAGTTGTTTCTGTTTTAACCCTGTAACCACGCGGAATTAATGCCTCAAAATATACATTCATCCATGAGTCAAGGGGCATTGGGACTGATTCAAACCCATGCTGACTCTGGCGTCTGTGTGCTGGTGTCAGTGGCTGTAACCGCAAGACCACACAGGCACTGAGGTAACAAAATAATGTATTCTGCCTATTGCTTGCCTTCAACATATAATAAAACAATTGATAAAAATAAACAAAAATATCCCTAGCAATATACATGTTATCCCCTACAAATGAGTAAATGTATTACAATCCATACGAATTCACACGAAACGTGCTGTAGCCTGCACGTGACCACATAAGGTACTATTTACTCTAGGTACGGTAATGTATTGTATACAAACACTGCTTCCAGCTGCCCCATGGCGGCCATTCTAAATATGTATTCAGATATTCAAATCCTCCTGCTGCAGGATTATTTTCCTCCTGTGACGAAAGGGGTCAAATTAAGATTCGACATCTGTATTTTGGGTTGGAAAAAGTGGTCATATCAAACCATTCCTGCATTCGTCCTTCAAGCTCCTGTATGGTTTGTACATTGCATTTATATACCTGACTCTGCATACAGTTTTGTACATCTCTGAACATTGTGGTAGAATACCCGTATATTGAAAATATGCTGATACATATATATAACAGTCTTATTCTAAAATGGATTAAATAAAAACATGTCCTCATCAATCTAACACAATACCCCCATAATGACAAAGCAAAAACAGGTTTCTTGAAATGTTTGCACATTTCTTAAAAACTAAAAACAGAAATACCTTATTTATATAAGTATTCAGACCCTTTGATATGAGACTTGAAATTGATCTTAGGTGCATTCTGTTTCCATTGATCATCCCTGAGATGTTTCTACAACTTGATTGAAGTCCACCTGTGGTAAATTCAATTGATTGGACATGATTTGGAAAGGCACACACCTGTCTATATAAGGTCCCACAGTTGACAGTGAATGTCAGAGCAAAAACCAAGCCATAAGGTCGAAGGAATTGTCTGTAGAGCTCAGACCTGGGGAAGGCTGCCAAATACATTCTGCAGCATTGAAGGTCCCCAAGAACACAGTGGCCTCCATCATCCTTAAATGTAAGAAGTTTGGAACCACCAAGACTCTTCCTAGAGTTGGCCGCCAGACCAAACTGAGCAATCGGGGGAGAAGGGCCTTGGACAGGGAGGTGACCAAGAACCTGATGGTCACTCTGAACTCACTCCAGAGTTCCTCTGTGGAGATGGGAGAACCTTCCAGAAGGACAACGATCTCTGCAGCACTCCACCAATCACTACTTTATGGTAGAGTGGTCAGACGCAAGCCACTCCTCAGTAAAAGGCACATGACACCCCGCTTGGAGTTTGCCAAAAGGGACCTAAAGGACTCTCAAGATTCTCTGGTCTGATGAAACCAAGATTGAACTCTTTGACCTGAATGCCAATCGTCACGTCTGGAGGAAACCTGGCACCATCCCTACGGTGAAGCATGTTGGTGGCAGCATTATGCTGTGGGGATGTTTTTCAGCGGCAGGGACTGGGAGACTAGTCAGGATCAAGGGAAGAATGAATGGAGCAAAGTACAGAGAGATCCTTGATGAAAACCTGCTCCAGAGCGCTCAGAACCTCAGACTGGGGCAAATGACAATGACCCTAAGCACACAGCCAAGACAACGCAGGAGTCGCTTCGGGACAAGTCTCTGAATGTCCTTGAGTGGCCCAACCAGAGCCCGGTCTTGAACCTGATCGAACATCTCTGGAGAAACCTGAAAATAGGAAAAGGAACATAATAATAATACATAATAATATGCCATTTAGCAGACGCTTTTATCCAAAGCGACTTACAGTCATGCGTGCATACATTTTTTATTTTTTTTTGTGTATGGGTGGTCCCGGGGATCGAACCCACTACCTTGGCGTTACAAACACCATGTCTACCAGCTGAGCTACAGAGGACATCATGTAAAGGAACATATTGTAAAGGAACATGTGGTAAAGGTACATAATGTAAAGGAACATATTGTAAAGGAACATATTATAAAGCAACATATGATAAAGGAACATAATGTAAAGGAACATATTGTAAAGGAACATGTTGTAAAGGAACATAATGTAAAGGAACATATTATAAAGGAACATATTATAAAGGAACATATTATAAAGGAACATAATGTAAAGGAACATATTGTAAAGGAACATATTGTAAAGGAACATATTATAAAGGAACATATGATAAAGGAACACAATGTAAATGAACATATTATAAAGGAACATATTATAAAGGAACATAATGTAAAGGAACATATGATAAAGGAACATATGATAAAGGAACATATTGTAAATGAACATATGATAAAGGAACATATTGTAAAGGAACATTGTAAAAGGGAACATATTATAAAGGAACATAATGTAAAAGGAACATAATGTAAAAGGAACATATTGTAAAGGAACATATTATAAAGGAACATAATGTAAAGTACATATTGTAAAGGAACATATTATAAAGGAATATGTGGTAAAGGAACATAATGTAAAGAAACATATTGTAAAAGGAACATGTGGTAAAGGTACATTATGTAAAAGGAACATATTGTAAAGGAACATATTATAAAGGAACATATGATAAAGGAACATATGTAAAGGAACACATTGTAAAGGAACATGTTATAAAGGAACATAATGTAAAGGAACATATTGTAAAGGAACATATTATAAAGTAACATATTATAAAGGAACATAATGTAAAGGAACATATTGTAAAGGAACATATTATAAAGGAACATATGATAAAGAAACACAATGTAAAGGAACATATTGTAAAGGAACATATTATAAAGGAACATATTGTAAAGGAACATATTATAAAGGAACATATGATAAAGGAACACAATGTAAAGGAATATATTGTAAAGGAACATATTATAAAGGAACATATTATAAAGGAACATAATGTAAAGGAACATATTGTAAAGGAACATATTGTAAAGGAACATATTATAAAGGAACATATGATAAAGGAACACAATGTAAAGGAACATTTTATAAAGGAACATATTATAAAGGAACATAATATAAAGGAACATATTGTAAAGGAACATATTGTAAAGGAACATATTGTAAAGGAACATATTGTAAAGGAACACAATGTAAAGGAACATATTATAAAGGAACATATTATAAAGGAACATAATGTAAAGGAGCATATGATAAAGGAACATATGATAAAGGAACATATGATAAAGGGACATATTGTAAATGAACATATGATAAAGGAACATATTATAAAGGAACATTGTAAAGGAACATATTATAAAGGAACATAAAGTAAAGGAACATATTGTAAAGGAACATATTATAAAGGAACATAATGTAAAGGAACATAATGTAAAGGAACATATTGTAAATGAACATATTATAAAGGAACATGTGGTAAATGAACATAATGTAAAGAAACATATTGTAAAGGAACATGTGGTAAAGGTACATCATGTAAAGGAACATATTGTAAAGGAACATATTATAAAGGAACATATGATAAAGGAACATAATGTAAAGGAACACATTGTAAAGGAACATGTTGTAAAGGAACATAATGTAAAGGAACATATTGTAAAGGAACATATGATAAAGGAACATATGATAAAGGAACACAATGTAAAGGAACATATTGTAAAGGAACATATTATAAAGGAACGTATGATAAAGGAACATATTGTAAAGGAACATATGATAAAGGAACATAATGTAAAGGAACATATTATAAAGGAACATGTGGTAAAGGAACTTAATGTAAAGGAACATATTGTAAAGGAACATATTATAAATGAACATATGATAAAGGAACATAATGTAAAGGAACATATTGTAAATTAACATATTATAAAGGAACGTATGATAAATGAACATATTGTAAAGGAACATATGATAAAGGAACATAATGTAAAGGAACATATTGTAAAGGAACATATTATAAAGGAACATATGATAAAGGAACATAATGAAAATGAACATAATTTAAAGGAACATAATATAAAGGAACATGTGGTTAAGGAACATAATGTAAAGGAACATAATATTAAGGAACATGTGGTAAAGGAACATAATGTAAAGGAACATATTATAAAGGAACATGTGGTAAAGGAACATAATGTAAAGGAACATAATGTAAAGGAACATATGATAAAGTAACATATGATAAAGGAACATAATGTAAAGGAACATATTGTAAAGGAACATATTATAAAGGAACATATAATAAAGGAACATAATGTAAAGGAACATAATGTAAAGGAAAATGTGGTAAAGGAACATAATGTAAAGGAACATAATGTAAAGGAACACATTATAAAGGAACATGTGGTAAAGGAACATATTGTAAAGGAACATATTATAAAGGAACATATTGTAAAGGAACATATTGTAAAGGAACATATTGTAAAGGAACATATTGTAAAGGAACATATTATAAAGGAACATATTGTAAAGGAACGTGGTAAAGGAACATAATGTAAAGGAACATATTATAAAGGAACATATGATAAAGGAACATATGATAAAGGAACATAATGTAAAGGAACATATTGTAAAGGAACATGTGGTAAATGTACATCATGTAAAGGAACATATTGTAAAGGAACATATTATAAAGGAACATATGATAAAATAACATAATGTAAAGGAACACATTGTAAAGGAATATATTGTAAAGGAACATGTTGTAAAGGAACATATTGTAAAGGAACGTGGTAAAGGAACATAATGTAAAGGAACATATTGTAAAGGAACATATTATAAAGGAACATATGATAAAGGAACATAATGTAAAGGAACATAGTGTAAAGGAACATAATATAAAGGAACATGTGGTAAAGGAACATAATGTAAAGGAACATAATGTAAAGGAACATATGATAAAGGAACATATTGTAAAGGAACATATTGTAAAGGAACATATTACAAAGGAACATATTATAAAGGAACATATTATAAAGGAACATAATGTAAAGGAACATAATGTAAAGGAACATACGATAAAGGAACATACGATAAAGGAACATAGCGTAAAGGAACATAATGTAAAGGAACATACTATAAAGGAACATGTGGTAAAGGAACATAATGTAAAGGAACATAATGTAAAGGAACATAATGTAAAGGAACATATTATAAAGGAACATATTATAAAGGAACATATTATAAAGGAATGTGGTAAAGGAACATAATGTAAAGGAACATATTGTAAAGGAACATATTATAAAGGAACATATGATAAAGGAACATAATGTAAAGGAACATAATGTAAAGGAACATAATGTAAAGGAACATATTATAAAGGAACATGTGGTAAAGGAACATAATGTAAAGGAACATATTGTAAAGGAACATATTATAAAGGAACATATGATAAAGGAACATATTGTAAAGGAACATATTATAAAGGAACATATTGTAAAGGAATGTGGTAAAGGAACATAATGTAAAGGAACATATTGTAAAGGAACATATTATAAAGGAACATATGATAAAGGAACATATTGCAAAGGAACATATTGTAAAATTATTATTGAGCTGATGGTCGGGTGGTTAATAATTTTGGGACTGCAGATTGACCACAAGAAATGCAAACATATATAATATTTGACTAAAACATTAGCATTTCAAACCTTGCTTACATTTATATACAATCACACACTCTATCATGCCTGGGAATACTTGGGAACAAATTTCCAAAATAAAAATCACTTGGAGCTGATTTGCTAGTGTTTTTACAGTCTTTTATGCACACACACACACACATACACACACATACACACGTACACACATATACACACATATACACACACACACACAGACATACACGCACACACACACACACACACACATACACACACGCACACACACACATACACACACATACACACACACACATGCTTGACAATCTGTGTTATTGAGTAGCTGACACCTCAGTGTCACACCCCCCCTGGCACAGCAACAAGTGTCACACCCCCACTGGCACAGCAACAAGTGTCACACCCCCACTGGCACAGCAACAAGTGTCACACCCCACTGGCACAGCAACAAGTGTCACACCCCCACTGGCACAGCAACAAGTGTCACACCCCCACTGGCACAGCAACAAGTGTCACACACCCTCGGCCCAGCAACAAGTGTCACACCCCCTCGGCCCAGCAACAAGTGTCACACCCCCCGGCCCAGCAACAAGTGTCACACCCCCTCGGCCCAGCAACAAGTGTCACACCCCCACTGGCACAGCAACAAGTGTCATACCCCCTCGGCCCAGCAACAAGTGTCACACCCCCCGGCCCAGCAACAAGTGTCACACCCCCCTGGCCCAGCAACAAGTGTCAGAGTGAGTAATGGTTTGTTCCTCACAGTCATGTCTGCATCTAGTTGGCACCAGGCAAGCTCTGCCATCTGTCTCTCCTCCCACTCTCTCCCTCTCTCCTCTCTCCTCTCCTCCCCTCTCCTCCCCCTCTCTCCCTTTCCCCTCCCTCTCCCTCTCTCTCCCTCTCTCCTCCCTCCTCCTCCCCCTCTTCGTCTGCTCCACATTTCCCATCATTACGTGATTGCCATCCTTATGTCATATCAGAGACAAGCGCCAAGTGCCCCTCACCCCCTCACCCCTCACCCCCTCGCCCCCAAGCCCCCCCTTTCTCTATTGCTCTCTCTTTTTCGTGCCACTCTCCTCCTCCTTGCGCCCTATGTCTTCACGCCCCCTCTTCCCATGAGCCCCTCTTTCAGCACCCACTCTGATACAGAGTGCTCTTAGGGTCCAGGTGGCATCCTCATTCTCCTCCTCCTCGCTGCTCTGCTCCGCTGGCCGCCCGGAAAACAAAAGAGTTGTTGTGATGTTCCCGGCAAAAACATAGAAAACAGCAACAAACAATCCTGTGAGCATCTGGCTGGCTTCGTTGTTGTTTATTGACATTGATGTTGTTGTTGTTGTTATTGTTATTGCCACTCTCCTCGGATCTGTGGATGTTCTGTTGTCAACCAGGATCATCCAATATGGGGATATGCCCTGGGAGCTTGGAACTTTTTCTGTTTTACCAGAGCTGTTGTTGTCCGCGGTGCTCCTGTCGCACACACACACACACACACACACACACACACCACAGAGCTGAAGCCAAATATATTCTTGAGAAGCTCTCTGCCACCACCTCCACCTCTTGCCTCGAAAGAGCTGGGATTGCCACGGGATCTATCACGCACACACAACACACGCTCCGAGCCGGCCGTTTGGGTATTGATTTATTGTAAGATTTTGTCAATTTCAAAGGCAAATACAAAGGGGGGTAGCTTAAGGAGCTTGCCGCTGTGACGTTCTGGCTCCGGGACTTTTAGTAGTGAGCCAGGGTTGTCATTTTCATTTGGGTGTAGTTCTATGTGGGATCTAGTTGTTTCATTTCTATGTTTGGTTTTGATGTTGATTAGTCATATGACTCCCAATCGGAGGTAACGAGTGTCAGCTGTCGGCTCGTTATCTCTGATTGGGAGCCATATTTATACTGTGTGGTTTCACCTTGGTTTTGTGGGTTTTTGTTTCCTTGTTGCTGTTAGTCATTATCAGTATTGGACTTCACTTTCGTCATATTTGGTTTGTTGTTTTGATCGTGGTTTCTTTATAATAAAGTCTACGATGTTCGCTCAACACGCTGCGCTTTGGTCTCCTCCTTTCGACGATCGTGACAGAAAAACCCACCACAAAAAGGACCAAGCAGCGCGTCCAGGAGCAAAGGGTCTGGACATGGGAGGAACTGTTGGACGGTAAAGGGTCCTGGACTTGGGAGGAGATCCTGGATGGTATGGATCGCCGACCATGGAGCGAGACGGTGGAGAGGCGACGGCGAGAGGAGCAACGGCATCGGCAGGGCCATCGTCGGAAGGACGGGGAGGCAACCCCCAAAAAATTTTTGGGGGGGCACATGGCTTGGCGGCTGGGCAGCAGGAGGCTGCCACAGGGAGAAAAGGAGAGAAGGCTAACGGAGTACGGGAGCCATTCGAAGTAGTAGAGGGAGGGAAGTGTTTGTGGCACGGCGTGAAAGACTGATGTGTGTTGCCAGTCCGGTCCGGCCCGTTCCTGATCCTCGGTTGAGGCCAGTGGTGTGTGTTCCCTGTACGGACCGGCCTGTTCCTACTCCAAGCACCAGGTCCACGGTGTGCTACGCCAGCCCGGCCCGGCCTGTTCCGGCCACTCGCACCAGGGATGCGGTGCGCGTCGCCAGCCCAGCCCGGCCTGTTCCTGCTCCACGCACCAGGGATAGGGTGCGCTTCGCCAGCCCGGCCCGGCCTGTTCCGGCCACTCGCACCAGGGATACGGTGCGCGTCGCCAGCTCAGCCCGGCCTGTTCCTACCCACGCACCAGGGATACGGTGCGCTTCGCCAGCCCGGCCCGGCCTGTTCCGGCCACTCGCACCAGGGATACGGTGCGCGTCGCCAGCCCAGCCCGGCCTGTTCCTACTCCACGCACCAGGATACGGTGCGCTCGCCAGCTCGGCCCGGCCTGTTCCGGCCACTCGCACCAGGGATACGGTGCGCGTCGCCAGCCCAGCCCGGCCTGTTCCTGCTCTCCGCACTAGGCCTTATGTGCGTTCCCCAGGGTCCAGCATGCCCTGTTGCTGCTCTCCGCACTAGGCCTTATGTGCGTCCCCAGGGCCAAGCATGCCCTGTTGCTGCTTCCCGCACTAGCCCTGAGATGCGTGTCCTCAGCCCGGTACCTCCAGTTCCGGCACCACGCATCAGGCCTACGGTGCGTCCCCAGGGCCAAGCATGCCCTGTTGCTTCTCCCGCACTAGCCCTGAGATGCGTGTCCTCAGCCCGGTACCTCCAGTTCCGGCACCACGCACCAGGCCTACGGTGCGCCTCAGACGGCCAGAGTCTGCCGTCTGCCCAACGGGGCCTGAACTGTCCGTCTGCCCAACGCCGTCTGAACTGCCCGTCTGCCCAACGGCGCCTGAACTGTCCGTCTGCCCAACGCCGTCTGAACTGCCCGTCTGCCCAACGGGCGCCTGAACTGCCCGTCTGCCCAACGCCGTCTGAACTGCCCGTCTGTACTGAGCCTGCAAAGCCGCCCGTCTGCCATGAGCCTTCAGAGCCGTCCCGCCAGACCCGGAGCCGCTAGAGCTCTCCGCCAGACAGGATCAGCCAGAGCCTTCCGCCAGACAGGATCAGCCAGAGCCTTCCGCCAGACAGGATCAGCCAGAGCCTTCCGCCAGACAGGATCAGCCAGAGCCTTCCGCCAGACAGGAGCAGCCAGAGCCTTCGGTCGAGACCGGATCAGCCAGAGCCTTCCGCCAGACAGGAGCAGCCAGAGCCTTCCGCCAGACGGGATCAGCCAGAGCCTTCCGCCAGCCACGAGCAGCCAGATCCGTCAGCCAGCCATGAGCAGCCAGATCCGTCAGCCAGCCACGAGCAGCCAGATCCGTCAGCCAGCCATGAGCCGTCCAGCCAGGATCCGCCAGAGCCGTCCAGCCAGGATCCGCCAGAGCCGTCCAGCCAGGATCCGCCAGAGCCAGCCAGCCAGGATCCGCCATTTAGTCAGGTGCTGCCCCTTAGTCCAGTGCTGCCCCTTAGTCCAGTGCTGCCCCCTTAGTCCGGTGCTGTCCCTTAGCCTGGTGCTGCCTCTTAGTCCGGTGCTGCCCCTTAATCCAGGTGGGTTTAAGTGGAGGGTGGTCATTGGGAGGAGGTTAAGAAAGCGGGTAGTAACTATAGTGGGGTGGTGGGTCAAGCCCGAGCCGGGAACCGCCTCCGGGAGCAACACCCACCCAGCCCTCCCCTATTGTGGGGTTGTGAGGCGCGGTCGCAGTCCGCGCCTTTAGGGGGGTACTGTGACGTTCTGGCTCGGGACTTTTAGTAGTGAGCCAGGGTTGTCATTTTCATTTGGGTGTAGTTCTATGTGGGATCTAGTTGTTTCATTTCTATGTTTGGTTTTGATGTTGATTAGTCATATGACTCCCAATCGGAGGTAACGAGTGTCAGCTGTCGGCTCGTTATCTCTGATTGGGGAGCCATATTTATACTGTGTGGTTTCACCTTGGTTTTGTGGGTTTTTGTTTCCTTGTTGCTGTTAGTCATTATCAGTATTGGACTTCACTTTCGTCATATTTGGTTTGTTGTTTTGATCGTGGTTTCTTTATAATAAAGTCTACGATGTTCGCTCAACACGCTGCGCTTTGGTCTCCTCCTTTCGACGATCGTGACAGCCGCGGGGGAGAGAGACGCCGCAAATGCGACGTTAAACACAGACGGGGAATAAACAAACAAACGGACGAGCGGACGGACGGACGGAAGACAAACACTGTTGTTTCTTTTCTCTCTCTTTTTTTCTCTGAAGAATTAAAACTGGACTTTGAAAGACAAGAAGAGAAGTCAATGTTTTCCCTTTGGAGGCGGGCATATGGCGTGCGGACAGGCAAGGGTTAAAACGCTGCAGAGAGAGAGAGAGAGAGAGAGAGAGAGAGAGAGAGAGAGAGAGAGAGAGAGAGAGAGAGAGAGAGAGAGAGAGAGAGAGAGAGAGAGAGAGAGAGAGAGAGAGAGAGAGAGAGAGAGAGAGAGAGAGAGAGAGAGAGAGAGAGAGACAGAGAGAGTGTGTGTGAGAGAGAGAGAGAGACAGAGAGAGAGACAGAGGAGAGAGAGAGAGAGAGAGAGAGAGAGAGAGAGAGAGAGAGAGAGAGAGAGAGAGAGAGAGAGAGAGAGAGAGAGAGAGAGAGAGAGAGAGAGAGAGAGAGAGAGAGAGAGAGAGAGACAGAGAGAGAGAGAGAGAGACAGAGAGAGGTGTGTGAGAGAGAGAGAGAGACAGAGAGAGAGACAGAGAGAGAGACAGAGAGAGAGAGAGAGAGAGAGAGAGAGAGAGAGAGAGAGAGAGAGAGAGAGAGAGAGAGAGAGAGAGAGAGAGAGAGAAGGGGGACAATTAGGCAGCTTGCTACCCAGCCCTCATCAGTATGCGGACTATGCAAATTGACCGGCTGGTTTTTCTCTGTGGATCAGAAGGCATGCGGAGCAGAGATGAATTAACGACTATTATAGCAACAGAGGAGAGGCAGATTTATGCAAAGCGATGGGGAGAACAGAGGAGAGGAAACGCAGGGAACGATACAGTGTCGTATTCAAGAGCCTCCACCAGTCCAGCACTTTACTGTATGGCTAAAGACCCCATGGAGGACGTACTTCTACACTCACATACACTCTCACACAGATTCACACACCGTATAGAGGATACCTCACACTCTCACACAGATTCACACACCGTATAGAGGATACCTCACACTCACACACACTCTCACACAGATTCACACACCGTATAGAGGATACCTCACACTCTCACACAGATTCACACACCGTATAGAGGATAACTCACACTCTCACACAGATTCACACACCGTATAGAGGATACCTCACACTCTCACACAGATTCACACACCGTAAAGAGGATACCTCACACTCTCACACAGATTCACACACCGTATAGAGGATACCTCACACTCTCACTCAGATTCACACACCGTATAGAGGATACCCCACACTCTCACACAGATTCACACACCATATAGAGGATACCTCACACTCTCACACAGATTCACACACCGTATAGAGGATACCTCACACTCTCACACAGATTCACACACCGTATAGAGGATACCTCACACTCTCACACAGATTCACACACCGTATAGAGGATACCTCACACTCTCACACAGATTCACACACCGTATAGAGGATACCTCACACTCTCACACAGATTCACACACCGTATAGAGGATACCTCACACTCTCACACAGATTCACACACCGTATAGAGGATACCTCACACTCTCACACAGATTCACACACCGTATAGAGGATACCTCACACTCTCACACAGATTCACACACCGTATAGAGGATACCTCACACTCTCACACAGATTCACACACTGTATATAGGATACCTCACACTCTCACACAGATTCACACACCGTATAGAGGATACCTCACACTCTCACACAGATTCACACACCGTATAGAGGATACCTCACACTCTCACACAGATTCACACACTGTATAGAGGATACCTCACACTCTCACACAGATTCACACACCGTATAGAGGATACCTCACACTCTCACACAGATTCACACACCGTATAGAGGATACCTCACACTCTCACACAGATTCACACACTGTATAGAGGATACCTCACACTCTCACACAGATTCACACACCGTATAGAGGATACCCCACACTCACATACACTCTCACACAGATTCACACATCGTATAGAGGATACCTCACACTCTCACACAGATTCACACACCGTATAGAGGATACCTCACACTCACATACACTCTCACACAGATTCACACACCGTATAGAGGATACCTCACACTCTCACACAGATTCACACACTGTATAGAGGATACCTCACACTCTCACACAGATTCACACACTGTATAGAGGATACCTCACACTCTCACTCAGATTCATACACTGTATAGAGGATACCTCACACTCTCACACAGATTCACACACCGTATAGAGGATACCTCACACTCTCACACAGATTCACACACTGTATAGAGGATACCTCACACTCTCACACAGATTCACACACTGTATAGAGGATACCTCACACTCTCACTCACCCTCATGGATTCCCAGACTGCATTGGACTATCTACACACACACAGATACACAGATACACAGATACACACACACAGATTCCTCCATTGTTTTTTGTGCTGGAAATACAGAAAAAAGCTCATCATACCATTACGCTTCTATATTTATCTGCACACTGATAGGCTGCTTTACTGGTTGATAATGACCTACCTGCACACTGATAGGCTGCTTTACTGTTTGATAATGACCTACCTGCACACTGATAGGCTGCTTTACTGTTTGATAATGACCTACCTGCACACTGATAGGCTGCTTTACTGGTTGATAATTACCTACCTGCACACTGATAGGCTGCTTTACTGGTTGATAATTACCTACCTGCACACTGATAGGCTGCTTTACTGTTTGATAATTACCTACCTGCACATTGCTGGGCTGCTTTACTGGTTGATAATGGCCTACCTGCACACTGATAGGCTGCTTACCGCTTGCTGGAATAACAAATCACAGAACGAGTCGTGGAACAAGCGAGTAAGAGAAAAAAGAGAAGGAGACGAGTAATGTGAAGGAGACGATCATCTGCATCTGCAAAACAGCCATTATAATGAACCGTTGGCTCTCCTCCACAGATAAGAAGAGAGGGAGAGGAGGAGGGGAACCAGGAAACTTCTGCTCCCTTTGTTCTTCCTGCGTTGCTGAGGCGAGCCGATCTGACGCGGTTTGGATTTATATAAAAATGTATAAGACCATAAGACAGAAGGAGAGTAAAGAAGACAGAGAGACATGCCCTCCATTTTGGATGTATCTGTGGTTGTGGTTGTTATGTCCTGGTACTCTGATCACTTTGGTTTTGTTTCGCTGGAACTTGGTCCGCTCATATCGCCAAGGAGTAGCCAAACACGCTCACACACAATCACACGCTCACACACACATTCGCAGTCCCTCCCTCTCCCACACACAATGCTTCCCTCGCTTGCCGTTTTGCATATTTGTATGCCGCCCCGCCTGCTAGAAAGGACTAAACAGGCGTATGTAAAACAGCGGTACGCTAAACAGACTGGTATGCCTGCTATATAGTAATGAGAGAGAGAGAGGGGGAGAGAGGGAGGTGAGAGAGGGGGAAAGAGGGAGGTGAGTCGAATTGGGAGGGCTGAGGGGGAGAAGGGCGGGGAGGGGAGGTGAGGAGAGGAGGGTGTCCTGTTGGTACTAAAAGGGGGCATGTGTGCGGTGAAGAGGGGGTGTGATGCGATGTGGGAGGGCGAAGTGTTGAGTCGAGGTGGTGTTGCTACTAAAAAGGGGCACGTGTCTAGGCGAAGGGAGGGGGTGAGGGGTAACAAGAGGGGGTGAGGGGAGTGTGAGAAATAAGTGGGGGAGGGGGCAGGGGGGAGCATGCTGGCATTACGAAGGGGCGGGTGTACAAGGAACACACACGCTGAACACACACACACACACATAGACGTCACATACAGAAAAATACACCGTCACTGTGCCTGCCACACACACACCCACCAACCACACACACACGTCTGGGTTCTCAGGGGAGTTTGCCAGAAGGTGTGTCTGCCAGTCAGATGATGAAGCAGAGAAACTCACCCAAGGAACCACGTGGAGATACAGAGTTCTGAGAGCAAGATGGAGTGAGCCAGTCTGCCGGAGGTGGCACTGGGACACACACACTGGGACACACACACTGGGACACACACACTGGGACACACACTGGGACACACACACTGGGACACACACACTGGGACACACACACTGGGACATACACACTGGGACACACACACTGGGACACACACACTGGGACACACACACTGGGACATACACACTGGGACACACACACTGGGACACACACACTGGGACATACACACTGGGACATACACACTGGGACATACACACTGGGACACACACTGGGACACACACACTGGGACACACACACTGGGACATACACACTGGGACATACACACTGGGACATACACACTGGGACATACACACACTGGGACACACACTGGGACACACACACAGGGACACAGACACTGGGACATACACACAGGGACATACACACTGGGACATACACACTGGGACACACACACTGGGACATACACACAGGGACATACACACACTGGGACACACACTGGGACACACACACAGGGACACACACACTGGGACATACACTGGGACATACACACTGGGACATACACACTGGGACACACACACTGGGACACATACACATTGGAACATACACACTGGGACACACACTGGGACACACACACTGGGACACACACACTGGGACATACACACTGGGACATACACACTGGGACACACACACTGGGACATACACACTGGGACATACACACTGGGACATACACACTGGGACATACACACACTGGGACACAGACATTGGGACATACACACAGGGACATACACACTGGGACACACACACAGGGACACACACACTGGGACACACACTGGGACACACACACTGGGACACACACACTGGGACATACACACTGGGACACACACACACTGGGACACACACTGGGACACACACACACAGGGACACACACACTGGGACATACACTGGGACATACACACTGGGACATACACACTGGGACATACACACTGGGACACACACACTGGGACACACACACTGGGACATACACACAGGGACACACACTGGGACACACACACTGGGACACACACTGGGACACACACACTGGGACACACACACTGGGACACACACACTGGGACACACACACACTGGGACATACACACAGGGACACACACACTGGGACATACACACTGGGACATACACACTGGGACATACACTGGGACATACACACAGGGACACACACTGGGACACACACACTGGGACACACACACTGGGACACACACACTGGGACACACACACTGGGACAGAGCCAGAGACAGACACTGTGTGCTAGGAGAGACACTGGAGCCATTTATCACCTCAACTGGGATATTTTAATCAGCTGCATATGGAGCTAGCTCTGAGACTTAGGATGTTTAACATGTTTGTGCATGCACAGAAGTCACTGTTGAAACTTTTTGTGGAACATTAATGTTCATTCTTTTATGCTTTTCCAGAATTATCCTAAATAATTATATAAATGTGACATATGGTATGCCACATAGATTATACCTCATTCATTGCACCCTGTGCTTCCAAAAACAACAGAGATGTGTATGACAGTACGTTACCCCACACATGTTCAGTGTTGTTGATGATTGTGATCAGGATGCATATAATAAATAAAAAAAAATATATATATATATATATATATATATACACACACATATATATATATATTGATGAATTGATTTCCTGTGATGCATGTATAATTTGTTTTGGAGTCTGTATTGAACAAGGCCTTGGTCTAGTACAGATGTACTTCAGATAGATCTGCAGTCCAGTACAGAAATAGACGCCGTAGATCAGTGAGCATGCTTTTGCTATCTGATTGGTTTTGAGTTCTAACTCGGCCCTAATCTATTCTATTATATCGTCTCATTCACAACAAAGATTTAAGATGCAAGCTATCTTAGCATTTTAGCTTTCAGCTATGCTAAATGAATCATCAGCACTGGGATTGGGTGACTGCTAATACTCCCTAACACTGACCAAAGGTGACTTAAAGGCCTTTTAGTCAAACACACTAATATAACGGACACACACACACACACACACACACACACACACACACACACACACACACACACACACACACACACACACACACACACACACACACACACACACACACACACACTGATCTACAGCAGACTCACCAGGACATTACACTCTATTTCCTACCACTAATCTCATTCTGAGAAATCATTCAGCTAGAGCATAATAAACAGGCTAATGCTAGCTAGATGCTAATGGCGATCTGAGTGAGCTAACGTCGTTACTGGGGCCTAGAATAGCAATGGCTGCTGTATGAGCACGGTTCACAGTCTGGTTGGAGAGGAGACATGGTGGATGGAGTGATGATTGTGTTTCTCTGTCTGTCTATAAATTAATCAATTATATTTTCAATCAATTACATTGTATTCATATGGCCCTTTGTACAACAACATTTACAGTATTACAGTATCCCAGGTTAGACAGTGAAAGAGCAAGCAGCAGCACAGTTTTTAGAAGGAAGAAACCTTTAGAGGAAACAGACTCAGAGAGGTGGAGGCTTGTGGAGGTGGAGGCTGGTGGAGGTGGAGGCTGGTGGAGGCTGGTGGTGGTATTTGTATTTGTATTTATTATGGATCCCCATTAGCAGCTACTCTTCCTGGGCTCCGGGAAAATTAAGGAAGTTATACAATTTTAAAACACTACAATATATTCATAACAGATTTCACAACACACTAAGTGTGTGCCCTCAGGCCCCTACTCCACTACCATATATATATGTTATCATGTGTGTGTATGCATGTGTCTGTGCCTATGTTTGTGTTGCTTCACAGTCCCTGCTGTTCCATAAGGTGTATTTTTAATTGTTTTTTAAATCTGATTCTACTGCTTGCATCAGTTACCTGATGTGGAATAGAGTTCCATGTAGTCATGGCTCTATGTAGGACTGTGCACCTCCCATAGTCTGTTCTGGACTTGGGGATTGTGAAGAGACCTCTGGTGGCATGTCTTTTGGGGTATGAATGGGTGTCTGAGCTGTGTGCTAGTCGTTTAAACATACAACTCGGTTCTTTCAACATGTCAAGACCTCTCACAAATAAAAGTTGTGATGAAGTCAATCTCTCCTCCACTTTGAGCCAGGAGAGATTGACATGCATATTATTAATGTTTGCTCTCTGTGTACATCCAAGGGCCAGCCGTGCTGCTCTGTTCTGAGCCAATTGCAATTTTCCTAAGTCCCTCTTAGTGGCACCTGACCACACGACTGAACAGTAGTCCAGGTGCGACAAAACTAGAGCCTGTAGGACCTGCCTTGTTGATAGTGCTGTTAAGAAGGTAGAGCAGTGCTTTATTTTACATTTACATTTACATTTTAGTCATTTAGCAGACGCTCTTAACCAGAGCGACTTACAGGAGCAATTAGGGTTAAGTGCCTTGCTCAAGGGCACATTTACGTCATTTAGCAGACGCTCTTATCCAGAGCGACTCACAAATTGGCGCATTTACCCTATAGCCAGTGGGATAACCACTTTACACATTTTTTTGGGGGGGGTAGAAGGATTACTTTATCCTATCCCAGGTATTCCTTAAAGAGGTGGGGTTTCAAATGTCTCCGGAAGGTGGTGAGTGACTCCGCTGTCCTGGCGTCGTGAGGGAGCTTGTTCCACCATTGGGGTGCCAGAGCAGTGAACAGTTTTGACTGGGCTGAGCGGGAACTATGCTTCCGCAGAGGAAGGGAGCCAGCAGGCCAGAGGTGGATGAACGCAATGCCCTCGTTTGGGTGTAGGGACTGATCAGAGCCCGAAGGTACAGAGGTGCCGTTCCCCTCGCTGCTCCATAGGCAAGCACCATGGTCTTGTAACGGATGCGAGCTTCAACTGGAAGCCAGTGGAGTGTGCGGAGGAGGGGGTGACGTGAGAGAACTTGGGAAGGTTGAACACCAGACGGGCTGCGGCATTCTGGATGAGTTGTAGGGGTTTAATGGCACAGGCAGGGAGGCCAGCCAACAGCGAGTTGCAGTAATCCAGACGGGAGATGACAAGTGCCTGGATTAGGACCTGTGCCGCTTCCTGTGTAAGGCAGGGTCGTACTCTCCGAATGTTGTAGAGCATGAACCTGCAGGAGCGGGTCACCGCCTTGATGTTAGCGGAGAACGACAGGGTGTTGTCCAGGGTCACGCCAAGGCTCTTCGCACTCTGGGAGGAGGACATAACGGAGTTGTCAACCGTGATGGCGGATCATGGAACGGGCAGTCCTTCCCCGGGAGGAAGAGCAGCTCCGTCTTGCCAGGGTTCAGCTTGAGGTGGTGATCCGTCATCCATACTGATATGTCTGCCAGACATGCAGAGATGCGATTCGCCACCTGGTTATCAGAAGGGGAAAGGAGAAGATTAGTTGTGTATCGTCAGCGTAGCAATGATAGGAGAGGCCATGTGAGGATATGACAGAGCCAAGTGACTTGGTGTATAGGGAGAAAAGGAGAGGGCCTAGGAACTGAGCCCTGGGGGACACCAGTGGTGAGAGCACGTGGTGCGGGAGACAGCTTTCGCCACGCCACTTGGTAGGGAGCGACCGGTCAGGTAGGACGCAATCCAGGAGTGAGCCGCGCCGGAGATGCCCAGCTCGGAGAGGGTGGAGAGGAGGATCTGATGGTTCACAGTATCAAAGGCAGCAGACAGGTCTAGAAGGACAAGAGCAGAGGAGAGAGAGTTAGCTTTAGCAGTGCGGAGAGCCTCCGTGACACAGAGAAGAGCAGTCTCAGTTGAATGACCAGTCCTGTAACCTGACTGGTTTGGATCAAGAAGGTCATTCTGAGAGAGATAGCAAGAGAGTTGGCTAAAGACGGCACGCTCAATAGTTTTGGAAAGAAAAGAAAGAAGGGATACTGGTCTGTAGTTGTTGACATCAGTGGGATCGAGTGTTGGTTTTTTGAGAAGGGGGAGCAACTCTCGCTCTCTTGAAGACGGAAGGGACATGGCCAGCGGTCAAGGATGAGTTGATCAGCGAGGTGAGGTAGGGGGAGAAGGTCACCGGAGATGGTCTGGAGAAGAGAGGAGGGGATGGGGTCAAGCGGGCAGGTTGTTGGGCGGCCTGCAGTCACAAGTCGCAGGATTTTATCTGGAGAGAGAGGGGAGAAAGAAGTCAAAGCATAGGGGTAGGGCAGTGTGAGTAGGACCAGCAGTGTCATTAGACTTAACAAACGAGGATCGGATGTCGTCAACCTTCTTTTCAAAGTGGTTGACGAAGTCATCCACAGAGAGAGAGGAGGGGGTGGATTCAGGAGGGGAGGAAAATGTGGCAAAAGAGCTTCCTAGGGTTAGAGGCAGATGCTTGGAATTTAGAGTGGTAGAAAGTGGCCTTAGCAGCAGAAACAGATGAAGAAAATGTAGAGAGGAGGGAGTGAAAAGATGCCAGGTCAGCAGGGAGTTTAGTTTTCTTCCATTTCCGCTCCGCTGCCCGGAGCTCTGTTCTGTGAGCTCGCAATGAGTCATCAAACCACGGAGCTGGAGGGGAGGACCGAGCCGGCCGGGAGGATAGGGGACAAAGAGAGTCAAAGGATGCAGAAAGGGAGGAGAGGAGGGTTGAGGAGGCAGAATCAGGAGATTGGAGGGAGAAGGATTGAGCAGAGGGAAGAGATGATAGGATGGAAGAGGAGAGAGTAGTGGGAGAGAGAGAGCGAAGGTTGCGGCGGCGCATTACCATCTGTGTAGGGGCAGAGTGAGTAGTGTTGGAGGAGAGCGAGAGAGAAAAGGAAACAAAGTAGTGGTCGGAGACATGGAGGGAGTTGCAGTGAGATTAGTAGAAGAGCAGCATCTAGTAAAGATGAGGTCAAGCGTATTGCCTGCCTTGTGAGTAGGGGGACGGTGAGAGGGTGAGGTCAAAAGAGGAGAGGAGTGGAAAGATGGAGGCAGAGAGAAATGAGTCAAATGTGGACATAGGGAGATTGAAATCCCCCAAAACTGTGAGGGGTGAGCCATCCTCAGGAAAGGAACTTATCAAGGCGTCAAGCTCATTGATGAACTCTCCAAGGGAACCTGGAGGGCGATAGATGACAAGGATATTAAGCTTAAATGGGCTAGTGACTGTGACAGCATGGAATTCAAATGAGGAGATAGACAGGTGGGTTAGGGGAAAAATTGAGAATGTCCACTTGGGAGAGATGAGGATTCCTGTGCCACCACCCCTCTGACCAGATGCTCTCGGGGTATGCGAGAACACATGGTCAGACGAGGAGAGAGCAGTAGGAGTAGCAGTGTTTTCAGTGGTAATCCATGTTTCCGTCAGCGCCAGGAAGTCGAGGGACTGGAGGTTAGCATAGGCGGGGATGAAGTCAGCTTTGTTGGCAGCAGAACGGCAGTTCCAGAGGCTGCCTGAGACCTGGAACTCCAGGTGTGGTGTGCGTGCAGGGACCACCAGGTTAGAGAGGCAGTAGCCACGCGGTGTGAGGCGTTTTTGTAGCCTGTGCAGAGAGGAGAGAACAGGGATAGGCAGAGGCATAGTTGACAGGCTGTAGCAAATGGCTACAATAATGCAGAGGAGATCGGAATGAAATGAACTAAACATCTGGGAGAGGAGAGAGCAGGGCCTCCCTCACCAAAACTTCCACCTCAGAAACTATAATTGTTTCACTGAACCACCCGAACAAAAACTCTCCCAACTTCCACCTTTAGAAATCAGAATTGTTGTGAACCACAGCGGTCCAATGTTTAAAGGAATAGACTCAACCCACTTTATTCAGCTAGCTAACTATGACATCATAGCTAACTAGCATGCTAGCATCCAATAACACACAGTTTAGCACCAACACTTGGTCACAACAAACCACCAATAGTGTGTTAACACACTAAGCAGATAATTCGTGTCCGTGTCTAGTTCCTTTCATAACGCAGCAATAATTAAACGATGGCTAGCTTAGCACAAATATATTGTATTTAGCTGCCACAGTACAGCACACAATGGCTACTGTGTTGACTCTGTTCGAAAAACAGCTAGCTAGCTAGCCGTGCTACACCCGCACCGCCGAAGACAATGCCAACCTACAGTAACTACCCACAACAGCCCACGATGCCTAACTATGACACCATAGCTAACTAGCATGCTAGCATCCAATAACACACAGTTTAGCACCAATACTTGGTTACAACAAACTACCAATAGTGTGTTAACACACTAAACAGATCATTCGTGTCCGTGTCTAGTTCCTTTCATAACGCAGCAATAATTAGACGTTGGCTAGCTAGCACAAGTATATTGTATTTAGCTACTACAGTACAGTTAGCTGGTCGTGTTGGCTAGCTAGCAATGGCTACTGTGTTGACTTTGTTTGAAGAACGGCTAGCTAGCTAACCGTGCTACACCCGGCACTGCCGAAAAACAATGCTAACCTACAGTAAATACCCACAACAGCCCACGATGCCTAACTATGACGCCATAGCTAACTAGCATGTTAGCATCCAATAACACACAGTTTAGCACCAATACTTGGTTACAACAAACTACCAGTAGTGTGTTAACACACTAAACAGATAATTCGTGTCCGTGTCTAGTTCCTTTCATAACGCAGCAAAAATTAAACGTTGGCTAGCTGGCACATTAACATTGGAAACAACTCTCCACCGTTGCTAAACGTTACCGGTAGCTACCCGCTAGCTAGCTAGCCTCGTGCTTCGCCCGGGCTCCCGCCCGTAAACAATACTTACCTACAATAATTACCTACGGAAACCTACAATAACTACCTAAATAACTACCTAAATAAACTACCTACAATACCTAACTACAACTACCTACCTACGATCTAAATACATGGTTTAAACTTTACTCAACACCATAAAAGAAGCCAAGCTTACCTCCTGCTTAGAGAAAACACAACCTCTCCCGAAAACACAACCTCTCCCGACACAACCTCTCACCTTTATTATGGACAGACTTCTCCCCATCTTAGCTACTGTTATATCAATATGTTTTGACCATGACATTTTACAATCCAGGGTTACTCCAAGCAGTTTAGTCACCTCAACTTGCTCAATTTCCACATTACTCATTACAACATTTAGTTGAGGTTTAGGGTTTAGTGAATGATTTGTCCCAAATACAATGCTTTTTGAAATATTTAGGATGAACTTATTCCTTGCCACCCATTCTGAAACTAACTGCAGCTCTTTGTTAAGTGTTGCAGTCATTTCAGTCGCTGTAGTAGCTGATGTATATAGCGCTGAGTCATCCGCATACATAGACACACTGGCTTTACTCAAAGTGGCATGTCGTTAGTAAAGATTTTAAAAAGTAATGGGCCTAGACAGCTGCCCTGGGGAATTCCTCATTCTACCTGGATTTTGTTGGAGAGGCTCCATTAAAGAAAACCCTCTGTGTTCTGTTAGACAGATAACTCTTTATCCACAATATAGCAGGGGCTGTAAAGCCATAACACATTTTTCCAGCAGCAGACTATGATCGATGATGTCAAAAGCCATACTGAAGTCTAACAAAACAGCCCCCACAATCTTTTTAATCATCAATTTCTCTCAGCCAATCATCAGTCATTTGTGTCAAGTGCTGTGCTTCTTGAATGTCCTTCTCTGTAAGCGTGTGGAAAGTCTGTTGTCAATTTGTTTACTGTAAAATAGCATTTTATCTGGTCAAACACAATTATTATCAATACTTTACTATGGGTTATTAACAGGCTGATTGGTCTGCTATTTGAGCCAGTAAAGGGGGCTTTACTAATCTTAGGTAGCGGAATGACTTTTGCTTCCCTCCAGGCCTGAGGACACACACTTTCTAGTAGGCTTAAATTGAAGATATGGCAAATAGGAGTGGCAATATTGTCCGCTATTATCCTCAGTAGTTTCCCATCCAAGTTGTCAGATCCCGGTGGTTTGTCATTGTTGATAGACAACAATAATTGTTTCACCTCTTCCACCCTCACTTTACGGAATTCAAAATTACAATTATTGTCTTTCATAATTTAGTCAGTGTAACGAGTGTCAGTGTAATGCGGTGGATCAAAGTCAGGCGCAGGACACAGAACTCGAAGAAACGTACTTTGCTGAAAATGAGTAAAGAAAACAACACAGAAATACCTTCACACAGGAAGGAAGTAACCCGCTCACCAACGACACACGAAACGAAAAACAACCATGCACAAAACACATTGGGAGCCACTGGGTTAAATAGGGAAGGCGTGATTACAATAATGGGCAACAGGTGTGTGACATTAGACAACAGGTGCAACATAGAAACATAGAACATAGATCGGCAGTAGCTAGTATTCTGGTGACGACGAACGCCGCAGCCTGCATGAGCCACTGCGGTGGCGGTCGGTGCTCGCCTTCTGCTGCCCGATGGCCCGCTGCAGGCGCACATGGGCAGCATTCCAGGTCTCCTGCGAGCGCCGAAACCATTCATCCACTGCAGGTGCCTCGATCTGGCTCTGATGCCAAGGTGCCAGGACCGGCTGATAACCTAATACACATTGGAATGGAGAAAGGTTAGTGGAGGAGTGGCGGAGTGAGTTTTGGGCCATCTCTGCTCAGGGGAGGAAAACCGACCACTCCCCCCGCCGGTCCTGGCAATACGACCTCAGAAACCTACCCACCTCCTGGTTGACTCTCTCCACCTGCCCGTTACTTTCAGGGTGAAACCCTGAGGTCAGGCTGACCGAGACTCCCAGACGTTCCATGAACACCCTCCAAATCCTCGAGGTGAACTGGGAACCCCGATCAGACACTATATCCTCAGGTATCCCATAGTGCCGGAAGACGTGTGTAAATAGGGCCTCAGGAGTCTGTAGGGCCATAGGGAGACCGGGCAGAGGAATGAGACAGCAGGACTTAGAAAACCGATCCACAACGACCAGGATCGTGGTATTCCCTTGTGAGTGAGGAAGATCCGTCACGAAATCCACCGATAGGTGGGACCACGGTCGTTGTGGAACGGGTAGGGGTTGCAAGTTCCCTCTGGGCAGGTGTCTAGGAGCCTTACACTGGGCGCACACCGAGCAGGTGGAAACATAAACCCTCATGTCCTTAGCTAAGGTGGGCCACCAGTACTTCCCACTAAGACAATGCACTGTCCGTCCGATACCAGGATGACCAGAGGAGGGTGACGTGTGAGCCCAATAGATCAACCGATCGCGGACCTCCAGCGGGACGTACACACGACCCTCTGGATACTGGGGAGGAGTGGGTTCGTTACGCAACGCTCACTCGATGTCCGCGTCCACCTCCCACACCACCGGTGCCACCAGACACGACGCCGGAAGTATGGGAGTGGGCTCCACGGAACTCTCCTCCGTGTCATACAGTCGGGACAAAGCAACCTCCGTGTCATACAGTCGGGACAGAGCAACCTGACCTGTACGAAAGGGTGAAACAAAAACGGGTGAGAAACATTGACCACCTTGCCTGGCGAGGGTTTAATCTCTTCACCGCCCGGATGTACTCCAGATTGCGGTGGTCAGTCAAAATGAGAAAAGGGTGGTTAGCCCCCTCAAGCCAATGTCTCCATGCTTTCAGGGCTTGGACCACGGCCAACAGCTCTCGGTCCCCCACATCATAGTTGCGCTCCGCCGGACTGAGCTTCTTAGAAAAGAACGCACAGGGGCGGAGCTTGGGTGGTGTGCCCGAGCGCTGGAAAAGTACAGCACACATCCCAGCCTCTGATGCGTCCACCTCAACCGTGAATGCCAAGGAGGGATCCGGATGAGCCAGCACTGGAGCCGAGGTAAACAGGTTCTTCAGATGATTGAACGCCCTGTCCGCCTCAGCTGACCACCGCAGATGCACCAGTCCCCCCTTCAGCAACGAGGTAATGGGACATGCTCGGCCCGTGTAGCGGAGTATATGAGAATGTCCCTGAAAATCTCATCGACAAAGGCAGACTGGATTGATGGAGTATTCATGACGAGGTACTCATAGTGTCCTGAGGTAGTGCTGAAAGCCGTCTTCCACTCATCTCCCTCCCGAATACGCACCAGATTGTACGCGCTCCTGAGATCCAATTTCGTGAAGAAGCGCGTAAGGGATAGCTGTACTTGACAGTGATCTGATTAAGCCCACGGTAATCAATGCACGGGCGTAACCCACCATCCTTCTTCTTCACGAAAAAGAAACTCGAGGAAACAGGTGAAGTGAAAGGCCAAATGTATCCCTGTCTCAGAGATTCGGAGACATATGTTTCCATAGCCGCCTTCTCCGCCTGTGACAGAGGATACGCGTGACTCCGGGGAAGTGCAGCGCCTACCTGGAGATTTATCGCACAATCCCCCGGACGATGGAGTGGTAATTTAGTCACCCTCTTCTTACTGAAGGCGAGAGCCAAATCGGCATACTCAGAAGGAATGTGCACTGTGGAGACCTGGTTTGGACTCTCCACCGTAGTAGCCCCCAAGGAAACCCCTACACACCTCCCTGAGCACTGACTGGACCATCCCTTGAGAGCCCTCTGTTGCCAGGAAATAGTGGGATCATGAGTGGTTAACCAGGGAAGTCCCAACACCACAGGATACGCAGGACAATCAATCAGATAGAGACTAATCCTCTCCTCATGACCCCCCTGCGTCCTCATTAAGAGTGGTGCGGTAACCTCCCTGATTAGACCTGACCCTAGCGGGCAACTATCTAATGCGTGGACAGGGAAGGGCACATCAACACGAACAGTAGGAATCAAATCAAATCAAATCAAATCAAATTTTATTGGTCACATGCGCCGAATACAACAGGTGCAGACATTACAG
Organism: Coregonus clupeaformis; assembly: GCF_020615455.1. NCBI lineage: Eukaryota > Metazoa > Chordata > Actinopteri > Salmoniformes > Salmonidae > Coregonus > Coregonus clupeaformis. The sequence continues at coordinate 50,079 of NW_025536472.1, forward strand.
TGAAATGCTTACTTACAGCCCTTAACCAACAGTGCATTTATTTTAAACAAAAAAAGTAAGAATAAAACAACAACAAAAAAAGTGTTGAGAAAAAAAGAGCAGAAGTAAAATAAAGTGATAGTAGGGAGGCTTTATATACAGGGGGGTACCGTTGCAGAGTCAATGTGCGGGGGCACCGGCTAGTTGAGGTAGTTGAGGTAATATGTACATGTGGGTAGAGTTAAAGTGACTATGCATAAATACTTAACAGAGTAGCAGCAGCGTAAAAAAGAATGGGGTGGGGGGGCAGTGCAAATAGTCCGGGTAGCCATGATTAGCTGTTCAGGAGTCTTATGGCTTGGGGGTAGAAGCTGTTGAGAAGTCTTTTGGACCTAGACTTGGCACTCCGGTACCGCTTGCCGTGCGGTAGCAGAGAGAACAGTCTATGACTAGGGTGGCTGGAGTCTTTGACAATTTTGAGGGCCTTCCTCTGACACCGCCTGGTATAGAGGTCCTGGATGGCAGGAGGCTTTGCCCCAGTGATGTACTGGGCCGTACGCACTACCCTCTGTAGTGCCTTGCGGTCGGAGGCCAAGCAGTTGCCATACCAGGCGGTGATGCAACCAGTCAGGATGCTCTCGATGGTGCAGCTGTAGAATTTTTGAGGATCTGAGGACCCATGCCAAATCTTTTTAGTCTCCTGAGGGGGAATAGGCTTTGTCGTGCCCTCTTCACGACTGTCTTGGTGTGTTTGGACCATGATAGTTCGTTGGTGATGTGGACACCAAGGAACTTGAAGCTCTCAACCTGTTCCACTACAGCCCCGTCGATAGAGAATGGGGGGCGTGCTCAGTCCTCTTTTTTTCCTGTAGTCCACAATCATCTCCTTTGTCTTGGTCACGTTGAGGGAGAGGTTGTTGTCCTGGCACCACACGGCCAGATCTCTGACCTCCCTCCCTATAGGCTGTCTCATCGTTGTCGGTGATCAGGCCTACCACTGTTGTGTTGTCGGCAAACTTAATGATGGTGTTGGAGTCGTGCCTGGCCATGCAGTCATGGGTGAACAGAGAGTCATGAAGGGGACTGAGCACGCACCCCTGAGGGCCCCCGTGTTGAGGATCAGTGTGGCAGATGTGTTGTTACCTACCCTTACCACCTTGGGGCGGCCCATCAGGAAGTCCAGGATCCAGTTGCAGAGGGAGGTGTTTAGTCCCAGGATCCTTAGCTTAGTGATGAGCTTGAGGGCACTATGGTGTTGAATGCTGAGCTGTAGTCAATGAATAGCATTCTCACGTAGGTTTTCCTCTTGTCCAGGTGGGAAAGGGCAGTGTGGAGTGCGATAGAGATTGCATCATCTGTGGATCTGTTGGGGCGGTATGCAAATTGGAGTGGGTCTAGGGTTTCTGGGATTATGCTGTTGATGTGAGCCATGACCAGTCTTTCAAAGCACTTCATGGCTACAGACGTCAGTGCTACGGGTCGGTAGTCATTTAGAATCCCTAACCTATGAGAATATTGACGATCAATAAAATTCCCAGCTGCGCCTGAATCTACTAGCGCCTTATGCTGGGAATGAGGAGAAAACTCCGGAAACATACTTGGATGTGTAGTGTCAGTGTTTGTTACTGGCATATCATGCCTATATTTGCTAATCTTGCCAATGAAATAATCTTTAAAGTAGTTGGCAATATCAGTCGTTTTTGTGATGAAAGAGCCATCTGATTCATTGAATGATGGAGCTGAGTTTGCCTTTTTTCCCAAAATGTAATTGAAGGTGCTCCAAAGCTTTTTACTATCATTCTTTATGTCATTTATCTTTGTTTCATAGTGTAGTTTCTTCTTCTTTTTATTCAGTTTAGTCACATGATTTCTCAATTTGCAGTACGTTTGCCAATCGGTTGTGCAGCCAGACTTATTTGCCATTCCCTTTGCCTCATCCCTCTCAACCAGAGGGGTGCGTGGTTCTGTAACGAGTGTCAGTGTAATGCGGTGGATCGAAGTCAGGCGCAGGACACAGAACTCGAAGAAACGTACTTTACTGAAAATGAGTAAAGAAAACAACACATAAATACCTCCACACAGGAAGGAACTAACCCGCTCACCAACGACACACGAAACGAAAAACAACCACGCACAAAACACATTGGGAGCCACAGGGTTAAATAGGGAAGGCGTGATTACAATAATGGGCAACAGGTGTTGGTGGTGGAGGCTGGTGGTGGTGGAGGCTGGTGGTGGTGGTGGGGGGGCTGGTGGTGGTGGGGGCTGGTGGTGGTGGGGTCTGGTGGTGGTGGAGGCTGGTGGTGGTGGTGGGGGGCTGGTGGTGGTGGGGAGCTGGTGGTGGGGGCTGGTGGTGGTGGGAGGCTGGTGGTGGTGGGGGCAGGTGGTGGTGGGAGGCTGGTGGTGGTGTGGGCTGTTGGTGGTGGAGGCTGGTGGTGGTGGGGGCTGGTGGTGGTGGAGGCTGGTGGTGGTGGGGGGCTGGTGGTGGTGGGGGCTGGTGGTGGTGGGGGGCTGGTGGTGGTGGGGACTGGTGGTGGTGGAGGCTGGTGGTGGTGGGGGGCTGGTGGTGGTGGTGGGGAATGGTGGTGGTGGAGGCTGGTGGTGGTGGAGGCTGGTGGTGGTGGTGGGGGCTGGTGGTGGTGGGGGCTGGTGGTGGTGGTGGGGGCTGGTGGTGGTGGGGGGCTGGTGGTGGTGGAGGCTGGTGGTGGTGGTGGGGGGCTGGTGGTGGTGGAGGTGGAGGCTGGTGGTGGTGGGTGCTGGTGGTGGTGGGGGCTGGTGGTGGGGGGCTGGTGGTGGTGGAGGCTGGTGGTGGAGGCTGGTGGTGGTGGTGGGGGGCTGGTGGTGGTGGTGGGGGCTGGTGGTGGTGGGGGGCTGGTGATGGTGGTGGGGGCTGGTGGTGGTGGAGGCTGGTGGTGGTGGTGGGGGCTGGTGGTGGTGGGGGCTGGTGGTGGTGGAGGCTGGTGGTGGTGGGGGCTGGTGGTGGTGGAGGCTGGTGGTGGTGGTGGGGGCTGGTGGTGGTGGAGGCTGGTGGTGGTGGTGGTGGGGGGCTGGTGGTGGTGGGGGCTGGTGGTGGAGGGGGCTGGTGGTGGTGGAGGCTGGTGGTGGGGGCTGGTGGTGGTGGGGTGGAGGGTGAGTACTGACCTCCTCTGGCTAGGCAGTGACCGTAGGAAGATAATGCTTCATAAGTGTCAGCGTGTAGGCCTGTGTGTGGCTCAGCTAAACAATAAACTATAATTGAATTGATGGGGAAATGCAGCGGTCCATCTAATGTAGCTCTTATCCCAGGCATCCGTAATACCTCACACCCCCATGTGTCATATCTCTAAGAGAGGGAGAGACAAGGAAAACATTTAATGAAAATAAATGATGTTATTTTTTTCTCTTGTTAATGATGACAGTCTTGGTGTGTTTCATTGTGCTGCAATGGCTCTTTGTAGAAACATTTATACATTACAGATGTGGAAGAGTAACCTTTTCTGCTGGCATTTAGAATACACAGATCTAATAGATTTGATTCTAGAAGTGTAGAACTTCAGGATAGAACACTGCCAGTGGAATAACCTTGAAAAGGACAGAGAGATGCTGAGTGTTTGGCTTGTGTTGGTCTTCACTACCTGACCATGCTACAAAGAAGATATTCTGTCTAATAACAAATGTGATTTTATGCACTTACCCTAACCTCTAAACTTACCCTATTCCCACCCCTGATCATAACCCTAACCCTGACCCCAAGAAAATAATAAATATAATTTGTGCTTTCTTCAGCAGTTTTCTATTGCCACCTTTGTGCTTTCTACCACAGGGATCTAGTGACTACCAAGTTAGGTCCTACATTGAAACATAACATCAGCCTCAATACAGTACAACACACACACACACACAGATCTCTGTTTCTCATCACACTAGGGTTGGACGGGGCCACCTCAAACAAAGGCTTTTTATTAGTGGCTGTGCTGTGCCCTCCCCATAGACAATGTGGTTCTCATTTGTAAACGCATATCTGGGAGAGTATGAAATGGATTTTATGTAGAACACAGGGGAAATCATGTGTTTGCTGGGGGGCACACACACACACACACTCCCTGCCATTATTACCTCTAGAGATGGTTTCAACAGTACATGATTTGTGTCAAACATGGCAGAGTGATTTGACTGGCTGGTGGTGAGGACAGTAGCATGAATAAACATGGTGTCTGTGGTGTGATCTCCTGAAGACTAGTGCTTAGTGATAAACCAGTGAGCAAGGCCAAGGGCACGTATCAGGGGAAACCTTTAAACTGGGGATGTCATCACATACTGTCTCAAGTTCTTTATTATCCACTGATTTGAGGCTTAGACATGTAAAAATTCTAATTGGGTCTAATTGATGACATCACTATGGGATGCTCGTTAGAATTTTTTGAATTGCGGAATAGAATCCTGAAATTAACGGTCAGAAACTGTATTTTTCAATCAAATACAGTGGGGAAAAAAAGTATTTAGTCAGCCACCAATTGTGCAAGTTCTCCCACTTAAAAAGATGGGAGAGGCCTGTAATTTTCATCATAGGTACACGTCAACTATGACAGACAAAATGAGAAAACATTTTCCAGAAAATCACATTGTAGGATTTTTTTATGAATTTATTTGCAAATTATGGTGGAAAATAAGTATTTGGTCACCTTAAAACAAGCAAGATTTCTGGCTCTCACAGACCTGTAACTTCTTCTTTAAGAGGCTCCTCTGTCCTCCACTGTTACCTGTATTAATGGCACCTGTTTGAACTTGTTATCAGTATAAAAGACACCTGTCCACAACCTCAAACAGTCACACTCCAAACTCCACTATGGCCAAGACCAAAGAGCTGTCAAAGGACACCAGAAACAAAATTGTAGACCTGCACCAGGCTGGGAAGACTGAATCTGCAATAGGTAAGCAGCTTGGGTTGAAGAAATCAACTGTGGGAGCAATTATTAGGGAAATGGAAGACATACAAGACCACTGATAATCTCCCTCGATCTGGGGGCTCCACGCAAGATCTCACCCTGTGGGGGTCAAAATGATCACAAGAACAGTGAGCAAAAATCCCAGAACCACACGGGGGACCTAGTGAATGACCTGCAGAGAGCTGGGACCAAAGTAACAAAGCCTACCATCAGTAACACACTACGCCGCCAGGGACTAAAATCCTGCAGTGCCAGACGTGTCCCCCTGCTTAAGCCAGTACATGTCCAGGCCCGTCTGAAGTTTGCTTGAGTGCATTTGGATGATCCAGAAGAGGATTGGGAGAATGTCAGATGAAACCAAAATAGAACTTTTTGGTAAAAACTCAACTCGTCGTGTTTGGAGGACAAAGAATGCTGAGTTGCATCCAAAGAACACCATACCTACTGTGAAGCATGGGGGTGGAAACATCATGCTTTGGGGCTGTTTTTCTGCAAAGGGACCAGGACGACTGATCCGTGTAAAGGAAAGAATGAATGGGGCCATGTATGCGTGAGATTTTGAGTGAAAACCAGCAAGGGCATTGAAGATGAAACGTAGCTGGGTCTTTCAGCATGACAATGATCCCAAACACACCGCCCGGGCAACGAAGGAGTGGCTTCGTAAGAAGCATTTCAAGGTCCTGGAGTGGCCTAGCCAGTCTCCAGATCTCAACCCCATAGAAAATCTTTGGAGGGAGTTGAAAGTCCGTGTTGCCCAGCGACAGCCCCAAAACATCACTGCTCTAGAGGAGATCTGCATGGAGGAATGGGCCAAAATACCAGCAACAGTGTGTGAAAACCTTGTGAAGACTTACAGAAAACGTTTGACCTGTGTCATTGCCAACAAAGGGTATATAACAAAGTATTGAGAAACTTTTGTTATTGACCAAATACTTATTTTCCACCATAATTTGCAAATAAATTCATTAAAAAAATCCTACAATGTGATTTTCTGGATTTTCTTTTCTCATTTTGTCTGTCATAGTTGACGTGTACCTATGATGAAAATTACAGGCCTCTCTCATCTTTTTAAGTGGGAGAACTTGCACAATTGGTGGCTGACTAAATACTTTTTTTCCCCACTGTATCTGTCTCAAACCAAGCGATGAAACACATCAAACAGACAGAGTGAACAAATCCCTTCCTGTGCTGTACCTACCGTGACATGTACTGTGAATATGTCTGTTTGCTTAGTTCAACAACATTATTGGTTTGTTGTCAATGTCAGATGAGGAGTGTATCTTCTGTAAAATGGAGTCAGATGAGGAGTGTATCTTCTGTAAAATGGAGGCAGAATGTTTCTCCCTTTGAAGCCTATGCTTAAATTCCTTCCATCTCTGAAGGTTATGATGTCATCTGACATGAAGGGGTTTAATTTTTCAGTAATTTTATGATCTGCCTGTGAAACCCAATACCTCCCGTTCCTATGAAAGAATTTGCCTTTTTTTACAAGAGTGATCTGATAGACGTTTAAAAGATGGGTTTTTCCTGCGCTTTGCTCTGGTCACCCAGACCAGCCATTGTTTATTAGATAAAAAATCAGTCACTCTGACACCGGGAGAGCGGAAAAATGCAAAACACAAAAGGGAGAAAGCGTAGCCTGTTACTGCAACTGGCTGCAACTGGCACCAGATTTGTCCTCTTCTTCTGGTCTTTTTGACTACAAGCGCTATGATGAAACTGGCTCTCATGAGGACCGCCACAGGAATGGAAGACCCAGAGTTACCTCTGCTGCAGAGGATAAGTTCATTAGAGTTACCAGCCTCAGAAATTGCAGCCCAAATAAATGCTTCACAGAGTTCAAGTAACAGACACATCTCAACATCAACTGTTCGGAGGAGACTGTGTGAATCAGGCCTTCATGGTCGAATTGCTGCAAAGCAACCACTACTAAAGGACACCAATAAGAAGAAGAGACTTGCTTGGGCCAAGAAACCTGAGCAATGGATATTAGACCCGTGGAAATGTGTCCTTTGGTCTGGAGACCAAATTTGAGATTTTTGGCTCCAACCGCTGTGTCTTTGTGAGACCCGGAGTGGGTGAACGGATGATCTCTGCATGTGTATTTCCCACCATAAAGCATGGGGGAGGAGGTGTTATGGTGTGGGGGTGCATTGCTGGTGACACCGTCTGTGATATACAGTGGGGAGAACAAGTATTTGATACACTGCCGATTTTGCAGGTTTTCCTACTTACAAAGCATGTAGAGGTCTGTAATTTTTTTATCATAGGTACACTTCAACTGTGAGAGACGGAATCTAAAACAAAAATCCAGAAAATCACATTGTATGATTTTTAAGTAATTCATTTGTATTTTATTGCATGACATAAGTATTTGATACATCAGAAAAGCAGAACTTAATATTTGGTACAGAAACCTTTGTTTGCAATTACAGAGATCATACGTTTCCTGTAGGTCTTGACCAGGTTTGCACACACTGCAGCAGGGATTTTGGCCCACTCCTCCCATAAGCAGACCTTCTCCAGATCCTTCAGGTTTGGGGGGCTGTCGCTGGGCAATACGGACTTTCAGCTCCCTCCAAAGATTTTCTATTGGGGTTCAGGTCTGGAGACTGGCTAGGCCACTCCAGGACCTTGAGATGCTTCTTACGGAGCCACTCCTTAGTTGCCCTGGCTGTGTGTTTCGGTCGTTGTCATGCTGGAAGACCCAGCCACGACCCATCTTCA
>NW_025536473.1:0-57708 GCF_020615455.1 Coregonus clupeaformis
GACCTCTGAAGGCAGGAGCTGGGTGTCAGACTGAGGAGCTCCTGTAGGATTCTCTCTCCATCCTCTATTCTCAACATCTGTCATGTGTTTAAGTATAACTGGAAACCACCCTTCTTGACTAGAAAACCTCGATGGAAAAACAAACTTTCGACTACTAAGAATTGAAGAGTGTCATTACTTCACAAAAACAAAATTGTGGTGTACATATTGTACCGTCATGCGCTTGATGTAGTCATTGTATTATATAATATGGGAACAAATGCTTAACGTTTTACTACTTTAATACACATAAGTAGAATGTCACAATACTTTGCTCCTAAAATGGGACTATGTACAAAAGTGCTGTAATTTCCTAAGCAGTTCACCCAATATTTATTAAAATACTCTAGAAATTAAAAGCTGACAGTCTGCACTTTAATCTCAGTCATTGTTTGATTTCAAATCCAAACTTTTAGAGTAGAGCCAAAAGAAAAAAAATCTTCACTGTCCCAATAATTAAAGAGGGCACTGTATATATATATTTTTAAATACATTGTATGATTTTTAAGTAATTCATTTGCATTTTATTGCATGACACTCAAGTATTTGATCACCTACCAACCAGTAAGATTCCGGCTCTCACAGACCTTGTTAGTTATTCTTTAAGAAGCCCTCCTGTTTTCCCACTCATTACCTGTAATAACTGCACCTGTTTGAACTTGTTGCCTGATAAAAGACACCTGTCCACAACAATCAAACAGACTCCAACTTCCTCTCCACAATGGCCAAGACCAGAGAGCTGTGTAAGGACATCAGGGATAAAATTGTAGACCTGCAAAAAGGCTGGGATGGGCTACAGGACAATATGAAAGCAGCTTGGTGAGAGAAGGCAACAACTGTTGGGCAATTATTAGAAAATGGAAGAAGTTCAAGATGACGGTCAATCACCCTCGGTCTGGGGGCTCCTGCAAGATCTCACTCGTGGGGCATCAATGATCATGAGGAAGATGAGGGATCAGCCCGGTAACTAACGGCAGGACCTGGTCAATGACCTGAAGAGAGCTGGGACCACAGTCTCAAAGAAAACCATTAGTAACACACTACGCCCCGGTCATGGATTAAAATCCTGCAGCGACGCAAGTACCCCTAATCAAGCCAGCGCATATCCAGGCCCGTCTGAAGTTTGCCAATGAGCATCTGGTGATCCAGAGGAGGAATGTGAGGAAGGTCGTGGTCTGATGAGACAAAATAGAGCTTTTTTGGTCAAAACTCCACTTTACCGCTGCCGTGTTTGGAGGAAGAAGAAGGATGAGTACAACCCCAAGAACACCATCCCAACCGTGAAGCCTGGAGGTGGAAACAGTCATTCTTTGGGGATGCTTTTCTGCAAAGGGGGACAGGACGATTTCATACACCGTATTGAGGGAGGATGGATGGGGCCATGTATCGCGAGATCTTGGCCAACAACCTCCTTCCCTCGGTAAACATTGAAGATGGGTAACATGGCTGGGTCTTCCAGCATGACAACGACCGAAACACACAGCCAGGGCAACTAAGGAGAAGCTCCGTGAGAGAGCATCTCAAGGTCCTGGAGGTTGCCTAGCCAGTCTCCAGACCTGAACCCAAAGTAGAAAATCTTTGGAGGGAGCTGAAAAGTCTGTGTATTGCCAGCGACAGCCCAGAAACCTGAAGGATCTGGAGAAGGTCTTGTATGGAGGATTGGGCCAAAATCCCTGCTGCAAGTGTGTGCAAACCTGGTCAAGACCTACAGGAAACGTATGATCTCTGTAATTGCGAACAAAGGTGTCTGTACCAAAATATTAAGTTCTGCTTTTCTGATGTATCAAATACTTATGTCATTCAATAAAATGCAAATTAATTACTAAAATCATACAATGTGATTTTCTGGATTTTGTTTTAGATTCCGTCTCTCACGGTAGAAGTGTACCTATGATAAAAATTACAGAGACCTCTACATGCTTTGTAGGGTAGGAAAACCTGCAAAATCGGCAGGGTGTATCAAATACTTGTTCTGCCCACTGCTATATATTTTTAAATACATTATTGGGGGAGGCAAATCGACATGTTCTGAATATGCCCCTCCCCCATGTTACATCATCCTGTAAGGCTCACACTCTCATCACTGACATCTTCAGCACCCGTACACAAGGACTACAAAATGTATGAATTAGCACTTAGACCAAAGTTATTTCTTCAATGCCAAAGTATTTGTTTGGGGTGAATATCAACAGTTATGGTTCTTTGGTGGATCATGATATAAATATAATCCGACTCAGAAAACCCTCTCCAAATTGGCTTTGTAGAAAACATCTGTCTTTCATCAGAATGTTGATGTAATTTGGGATGCCTAATGCCATAATAGATGTTATTAAACAATGAAATGCATAATCAATTATTATCAATGTGGTAAATAGGCTGTAATGGATGACACAACATCGCTAATCAAATACAGTACTAGTGTTACTGTCTTAATGCCAACTGACACTCAATCATAGTTCTGACCCAAGTTGAACTAACAATGACCACATACACGCCAATATTGTGTGTTCCTAATTTGGTATGGCACACATCTATGAGAATATGTGTGCTGGAAGTCATTCGCCCCCTCCATCATAAGATTATCACTTAGTACTGGGTATTAGGCAACCACATGCAAGCACAGCCTCAGAATTGGCAGTGAGAAACTTGAGCCCTTGAGCGTCATTTAGCCTACTTACAGTACTTTGAATGCTCACAGACAAAATAGTATAGCTACATGCATAAAACATTTGATAGTGTGTTTTCCTTAATACCTCAATTCTGGTGGAACCACATTCTGGTGGTACCAAATTCACTTTCAGTCAGGAGTGGAAAATGTGGACTTTTCTTCAGTACAGACCTACCTTGACTATAACTAAATCATGGCGCCAGTCTAAAAAGGCAAGAGATTGTGTAGCATGATGACCCTCAAGATGGCAGGTCTCCTTGGTCTTTGAGTGGTTCCCTGCTCAGGGTCCGAGCACATGGCTGAAGCCTGCTTTCCCCTGACAGCTGAGGGGGCTACAGTATCTACAGTTTACCCAGGAAGGGTGGCCGTCTGAGTCCGTCTGGCCTCCACTGAAAACCTGAAGCTAAACTTAGGGTTCCCTTAGCCTGGCCCTCTACACAACCTGCATTCTCTCCATGCCTCGAAGACGGGGGAGGGGAGGGACTCTACTGCACAGTAAGCTCACAGAAGGGTGAAAGGTCTGCAGTTTTGCAAAGCTTCACAGGAGAGAAAATGTGAGAATAGAAGTTGTGGTTGAGCCACAGAATAAATTGTTCTTGGATATCATGCTGTTGCTTGTTATGAAGTTAATTTAGTTATTTATTTAGTAAATAGGAAATCCAAATACTATACTAATCCATTAAAAGTACGGTTGATAAAATAAACAGATATTATTCCAGATTTTCCACTGGTAAAACCAAAGATGAACAGGAGTGATAGACCAATGCAAAACGGAGAGAACTTTTAAAGGGTCCAAGGATGTGTTCACAGAGGAGGGGGTTGTTCTAACAAGTGGCACACAAACAAAGAAGCATGCTGACGAGGGGACCACCCACATGGGCAGTGCTGGCATGACTGGATGCAAACAATATCTCGCCATGGCAACTGGCCTCTGGATTTGTAAGGCCCCAACACAGCTGACCGGATTGGTTGGCACAGCTCTGGGAAAGAACAAACCTTCACTGGTAATTAGGAAATAATCCATGCTTTTCTGTCACTTCACGTTTTTTCTACAATATGGTCAGAGTGGAGTGGACTAGTCTGTGGATAAGCATAAACTCTCCTTTTCAAAGCTAGAGGTAACACAGTTCCTCAGTGCAGGGTTTGTCTGGGTAATATTCTATTTTTAAGCACTACAGGCATATTAATTGCTAACCAAGAGAGGAAAGCAGTGGTGCAGCGGATGACATTGAACACGATGACATCATTCAGCATTTTTACTCCACCTCAGCAATTGATGACCGTCACAGCTACACATACTCATCACACGCACAGACTCTGGCTTACATAAAAAATAAAATAAAAAATAAATGCCATTTAGCAGACGCTTTTATCCAAAGCGACTTACAGTCATGTGCGCATACATTTTTTACGTATAATAATAATAATATGCCATTTAGCAGACGCTTTTATCCAAAGCGACTTACAGTCATGTGCGCATACATTTTTACGTATGGGTGGTCCCGGGATCGAACCCACTACCCCACCGGCGTTACAAGCACCATGCTCTACCAATTGAGCTACAGAGGACCATCACAGACACATTTGCAGAATCATAGAAAAAAACACAGCCGCAGCAAAGGACGATAAAAACAGAAGCCACATTATCTGTATGTTAATATTGCCTGGGCTGGCCTGGTTGGGTCTTGGTGCGAGTCTTATCCCCAGTTGATTGTAAGGGGCCAAACAGAGCCCTCTTCAAGCTAGAATTCGCAGTTTAAACAATAAAGTGTCCACCCCGCCTCTGTTTTGGTAAAAAGCTGAGGGATGGGCCTGGACAAATGTAACCACTCTCAAATTCATAGCGCTATGGATGCAAGGACTGACCATCCATGATATGAACAATTATAGTTTTAACAATGTGGAGGCTTTAAAGTGTTTGTTTACATTTACATTGGTTACAAACATTGGAGCAAAAAAAGTTTAAATTTTTGGTTATGATGGGGTCCAACTGTTAAACTAAACTCATGAGGCATTTATAAGTTATATTCAAGGACTTAATCCACATTTTGTTGTTACAGCCCGAATTCGAAATGGGTTAAATTGATTTTTTCAGCACCCATCTACACACAATGTTCTTAGACATTTTTGCAAATTTCTTGAAAATGAAATACAGAAATATCTAATTTACACAAGTATTCACACCACTGAGTCAATATATGTTAGAATCACCTTTGGAAGCGATTACAGCTGTGAATCTTTCTGGGTAAGTCTATAAGAGCTTTGCACACCTGGAATGTACAATATTTGAACATGATTTTATTTTTGTATTCTTCAAGCTCTGTCAAGGTGGTTGTTGATCATTGCTAGACAGCCATTTTCAAGTCTTGCCAGAGAACCCAATTTAAATTAAAAGAATTGACCAAGAAAAAATTATTGATCTTTCGTCTCTCTGAGTTTCATAATTGTCCTTCAATTCGCAAGAGGCTGAATGTATCTCGAGACAGCATCCGAGCGAGCGAAACAGCACCCCTCTGTCTCTGTATGTGTAGGCCATCTATCTGATGCTGTCTGGTCAAAACGAGTATGACATTGTTGCCGACGGTAGCATTGAATGCAAGTTAAGCCAGCGAGCATTTGGCCTCCCTTGATAAAAAAAGTATAAGATAATAGCCAATGTTCCTGGTGCACCAATGGTCCTGGCGCACCAAAGAAAAGTGTCAAGGGAAGCGAGTTTGATTTGGCTTCACTCCTATCCGATTGCATCAAGATAAATACTTCATTGACAGAAACAACTTGAATTGTTCCATCTCGTTGTGTTGTCCTTCGGTGGCTAGCTAGCTAGCTAAAATTGTCCCTTTCCTAAATTAGCCATGGATAGAGATAGGGATTTGGACTTGTGGTTTTACTTAATTCTCTATACTGGCCAATGATAACGGCGATTCTGGTCCAACCATAAATCATACATTGTGCCCCTGGACTGAGAGGATGTTAGTTCAATATGTAACTAGATGTAGAAGGTTAATGTTAACTCGCTAACGTTGCCCATGAAAGGGAAATTTGGCTAGCAAGCAAGCGTTTTAGCCAGGTATTCTAGGAAAACAAAAAATAAAAGCGTGTTCTGTATGACAGTATCATAGACCATTTCGTCAACATGAAAGAGAGGAGGACAGCATTGGCGTTTCTCTACAAGTAGGGTGAGTCAACATGTTTTTCTACTTGCAAGCGCACGTGCACAGTCCCACACAAAAATCTAAACCATGGGCAGCCACATCATAATTAGCTTACGTTGACTGGACTAAATTGTTTTTGGTCTTTTTTAGTTGTCACTGTATTAGACTAAGCATAGGTGATTTGATGATGTTGAACTTGAAATGGTGCTGGAATAGTGGAGGCAGCTCCTGTTTTCTTTGCGACTTAAGGTAACTCTGTGGTTCTAAATCAATAGTTGTTTAGTAGTCCGAAAATGTCAGAAACATTAACTTGCTGTAGGTCATGCAACTGTTTGTTATATGCAATATGCTTTGTGGACTTCACTGGACAGAGGTTGCTCTCCGTTTTTTAGATTTTTTTGTGAATTTATTCTGCCACTGTGTCTCCTTGTCTCTGCCTTAGGCCTATATATCACGGTGTCAAGGCATATGAACTAAGATTTTAAAGCAAACAACGCAATTATCACATAGGTTGTAATATGGCTTTCTTTTTCCTGGCTTGGCTTTCCCAGTGATTTTACCCACGCACCGCTACTGATTGTGGACTAACTACAATGTTGTTGATCCATCCTCAGTTCTCTCTCATCACACACATTCAACTCTGTAACTGTTTTAAAGTCACCATTGGCCTCATGGTGAAATCACTGAGCGGTTTCCTTCCTCTCCAGCAACTGAGTTGGGAAGGACGCCTGTATCTTTGTAGTGACTGGGTGTATTGATACACCATCCAAAGTGTAATTAATAACTTAATGTCTGCTTTTTATTTTTACCCATCTACCAACAGGTGCCCTTCTTTGCGAGGCATTGGAAAACCTCCCTGGTCTTTGTGGTTGAATCTGTGTTTGAAATTCACTGCTCGACTGAGGGACCTTACAGATAATTGTATGCGTGGGGTACAGAGATGAGGTAGTCATTCAAAAATCATGTTAAACACTATTATTGCACACAGAGTAAGTCCATGCAACTTATTATGTGACTTGTTAAGCACATTTCTACTCCTGAACTTGTTTAGGCTTGTCCTAACAAAGGGGTTGAATACTTACTGACTCAAGACATTTCGGCTTTTCATTTATTATTAATTTAAAAATAAAAATCTAAAAACATAATTCCACTTTGACATTATGGGGTATTATCTGTAACCAGTGACACAAAATCTCAATTTAATCAATTTAAAATTCAGGCTGTAACACAACAAAATGTGGAAAAAGTCAAGGGGTGTGAATCCTTTCTGAAGGCACTGTGTATCTTTAATTTAGAAGTCCAAAAATGGATGTAGCAACTAAGGATTCTAGATTTAACGGAGATCTTCTTTCATTTACCAGCTCTCCATTGCATAGAGGTTATCAGCCTAATTGTACTGAAATGTTTTGGCTGTATTTTATACTAATTGTTGGTATGGTGACGATGCCTTCATGCTTCTGAAACCAAGCCAAGGGAACTCTGTCCTTTGAAAAAGCTAATAGAAATGTCAAAGTGGGCGGCTAGTCTTTCAATTGTGGAAAACTGGAAATGTCAATATTTTACCTCAACATATCCCTTGGAGAAAGTGATATTTCATTTGATGCAAATAATTAATTGGAATTAAAATGTTTGGGTGCTGTACTGAAAAGAAAATGGATAGTATTGCTGATTGCTGATTGGCAGTCGGCATCATCAGTCATTTGTCAAATATCTCCATCCCCAACGTTGCATTGTATGAATTGCATGTCCACGTTTCCAAGACATGCCATTCAGCCATATTCAGCGGGTGAGATTTGCCCAGGTAAGCCCCTCAGCAGGAAGACCACAGACTTGCCCCCACTCTCTGCCCTTCTAAAATTACACTTAATCTGACGCCAGCTTTACTGAGTACAGACAGATCCCCAGGCAGCCAAAATCACTTCATTTCCTGGTGACATAGGTTGGAGTAATGAATCAAGCAGAGATGAACTGCTACTGACCCAGTTCTGAGGCTGGGAGGCTAGCTGCAGATATCAGGCATGGCATCACAAACAGCATGGCATTGGCAGAGGAGTTCCTAGGATGGGCCTACTTAGAATTATAGCTCAGAGAATTCCCAAAATTTCCCAAAAACTGGGTATGTTTACAACACTTGTTACAATGCTTGTTTAAAATGTGACTGACATTTCTTACTCACAACACCTGAAACTGGAGCCTAGACTTACCTTTCTAGCTGCATATGCAACGAAACCTTAGTCAGTCACCAAACAGCCAGTGTGGCAGCCAAATGGCTCACTGTCATCAGAGTTTAAAGCGGTTCAGTTTATAATGAAGGCAGGCAAGGATGTTAAGTGAGCCTTCACATACAGTGGGGAGAACAAGTATTTGATACACTGCCGATTTTGCAGGTTTACCTACTTACGAAAGCATGTAGAGGTCTGCAATTTTTATCATAGGTACACTTCAACTGTGAGAGCGGAATCTACAACAAAAATCCAGAAAATCACATTGTATGATTTTTAAGTAATTAATTTGCATTTTATTGCATGACATAAGTATTTGATCACCTACCAACCAGTAAGAATTCGGCTCTCACAGACCTGTTAGTTTTTCTTTAAGAAGCCCTCCTGTTCTCCACTCATTACCTGTATTAACTGCACCTGTTTGAACTTGTTACCTGTATAAAGACACCTGTCCACACACTCAATCAAACAGACTCCAACCTCTCCACAATGGCCAAGACCAGAGAGCTGTGTAAGGACATCAGGGATAAAATTGTAGACCTGCACAAGGCTGGGATGTGCTACAGGATAGGCAAGCAGCTTGGTGAGAAGGCAACAACTGTTGGCGCAATTATTAGAAAATGGAAGAAGTTCAAGATGACGGTCAATCACCCCTCGGTCTGGGGCTCCATGCAAGATCTCACCTCGTGGGGCATCAATGATCATGAGGAAGGTGAGGGATCAGCCCAGAACTACACGGCAGGACCTGGTCA
Source organism: Coregonus clupeaformis (assembly GCF_020615455.1). Taxonomy (NCBI): domain Eukaryota; kingdom Metazoa; phylum Chordata; class Actinopteri; order Salmoniformes; family Salmonidae; genus Coregonus; species Coregonus clupeaformis. The sequence goes on from NW_025536473.1 coordinate 8,834, forward strand.
ATGACTTGAAGAGAGCTGGGACCACAGTCTCAAAGAAAACCATTAGTAACACACTATGCCGTCATGGATTAAAATCCTGCAGCGCACGCAAGGTCCCCCTGCTCAAGCCAGCGCATGTCCAGGCCCATCTGAAGTTTGCCAATGACCATCTGGATGATCCAGAGGAGGAATGGGAGAAGGTCATGTGGTCTGATGAGACAAAAATATAGCTTTTTGGTCTAAACTCCACTCGGCCGTGTTTGGAGGAAGAAGAAGGATGAGTACAACCCCAAGAACACCATCCCAACCGTGAAGCATGGAGGTGGAAACATCATTCTTTGGGGATGCTTTTCTGCAAAGCGGACAGGACGACTGCACCATATTGAGGGGGAGGATGGATGGGGCCATGTATCGCGAGATCTTGGCCAACAACCTCCTTCCCTCAGTAAGAGCATTGAAGATGGGTCGTGGCTGGGTCTTCCAGCATGACAACGAACCCGAAACACACAGCCAGGGCAACTAAGGAGTGGCTCCGTAAGAAGCATCTCAGGTCCTGGAGTGGGAGTGGCCTAGCCAGTCTCCAGACCTGAACCCAATAGGAAAATCTTTGGAGGGAGCTGAAAGTCCGTATTGCCCAGCGACAGCCACTGAAACCTGAAGGATCTGGAAAAGGTCTGTATGGAGGAGTGGGCCAAAATCCCTGCTGCAGTGTGTGCAAAGCTGGTCAAGACCTACAGGGAAGCGTATGATCTCTGTAATTGCAAACAAAGGTTTCTGTACCAAATAGTTCTGCTTTTCTGATGTATCAAATACTTATGTCATGCAATAAAATGCAAATTAATTACTTAAAAATCATACAATGTGATTTTCTGGATTTTTTGTTTTAGATTCCGTCTCTCACAGTTGAAGTACACCTATGATAAAAATTACAGACCTCTGCATGCTTTGTAAGTAGGAAAACCTGCAAAATCGGCAGTGTATCAAATACTTGTTCTCCCCACTGTATGGTCAACTAATGTTAAAACTGATGCCCAGTTTTCAATTTACTAGTGAGCCAATATGAAAGAAAGAGGGAAACGAAATGCACTTTGCCACACAGAGAGTTCTTAGTTTTGTTAGAATCAGGGGAGGTTATTAGTAGTAGTAGATTGTTAGCCTTACACTCAGTTAAGAGAAGTTCATTTGAAGTCACCCAGTGAGGTTAATGAGGCAATAATCTACTGTGCCGTTGCAGTGACTCGCTGGGCACAGCGAGAGTCTATTTCCTGATCTTATTCAGTGCTGGAAATGACTGAGCAAATGCTGCTCCTAGAAAATACTAGCACTTGGCTTTTAATCTTAGTTGGAAAAGATTAACTTTCAAATCAATTTCACTACATAGGCTTCAAGAGTTTCCAAAAATAAATGACCTTTCCTAGTAGGCCTTTTCTTGAAAGATCACAGGATGCTTGAATGAGCTCACTGAAGTGTTGCATTGTTGGACTGACAGGGTGGTACTGGCTAGTCTTGCTTGGCCAGATTTACTAGATGACTTTACCTGAAGATTGGAAGATTTGCCTCAAATTATAACAAAAGCACATGCTTAGAACCTTGTGTTTTGGATGGGTTCAGTACAAAAGAAGAGACACATGGTAGAGCTCCACATGGCCAAGTGTGGCTGTCCAAATCTCTAACAGGTCTGCTCTGAGGGGGGGATTAGTGCCTCATGGAGTAATTGGAGGGAAAGACTGCAGCTTCTAATGAATCTCAATTTCAGCAGACCAGGGGTAGTTCAGCAGGACACCATGTGAAGTATCTTCAAGTTAAAATACAAAATGTGCCTTTAAAAAAAAATCTACTGATGCTACTTATACAACAGTCTGGTGGTCTATTGTAGTCGGCAGACTTGATCAAAACCATATCTTCCACTACTGGTGACAATACCAGCGTAAAACAAAAGTGATTTTTGAATCTGCATGTTTGGTTCAGAACGTTGTTTTGTAAAATAATGCACAGCCGCCTTTTCCAATTAAGGCCAACCTTAACGAATAGGAGTAGTGAACCAAGACACATGGCTAAATCTTCTCACTCTGTTGGTCACATGCTAAAATCACATCACTCAGGCTGGCCGCCAAATCATCTTTCACTGCATCGCTCCTAGTGAGAAAATGTGGAGCCTCAAAAGTTGAATGTAAGCAGCTTGGGGAGAGTAATAAGCTGTTAACCCTGTAAGAAGAGGAGCTTATGTTGACAACAGGGGCAGAGAAAGCCAAGTAGTAGTAAACAGACCACAGCATGCAATCTGTCATGTGTTTTCACAAGTTCATCTGGGTTCTCAATAGTCCTCTTAGTAAGGCGCTCAATATTGAAAATGTTTACATTTCAAAATGTTTAGTAATACACTAAATATAATAAAATATTAATATACTGAGTGTACAAGACATTAGGAACACCTGCTCTTTCCATGACATAGACTGACCAGGTGAATCCAGGTGAAAGCTATGATCCCTTATTGATGTCACTTGTTAAATCCACTTAAATCTGTGTAGATGAAGGAAGAGACAGGTTAAAGAAGGATTTTTAAGCCTTGAGACAATTGAGACACGGATTGTGTATGTGTGCCATTCAGAGGGTGAATTGGCAAAGCGCACCAGTTTGAGTGTCAAGAACTGCAACGCTGTGTATCAAGAATGGTCCACCACCCGACGAATGGAGGCTGTTCTGAGGGCAGAAGGGGATGCAACTCAATATTAGGAAGATTTAAATAATCAAAGCTTGATGAGGAGTTGGGTATTTGAATCAGCTGTGTAGTGCTAGGGCAAAAACCAAAACATGCACCCAAGGAGGGGCCCCAGGACAGAGTTTGGGAAACCCTGTACTAGGCCACTATTGTGAGCTTATTGTATGAGGAGGATTTCACAAGGGAGTTCAAGTAGGCTAACAATTTGTGCTACTCTATAACAGCATCTAGATCAGAGATTCCATGCATGGGTGAGAGGCAGAGGTACACAACTCCTGTCCGGCTAGAGCGCCACAGTATATGGCGGGTTTTCCACCTTGGCCTTTCACAGACTGATTAAGACGTGGTGTGTAGACCCTCAAGACACACTTGTTGAAATAATAATTGCTTAGCTAATCATCTGTTGTTATATGGAGTGTGTACCCTTTGTTTTACCTTAAAAAATAGTTTCATCCAAAAACAATGGGCCCTAAACATGTGCAACCTTCCAACACCCCTCCAGCTATGCTCAACAGAGAGGAGTTTTAGCCCATTTTTCACTTTAAAATGTATGCCAAATAAAAACCAATGATTTAAAAGTTAAACCGAAACATACAACTCTATGCACAAGGACTACTTTTAACAATTTCCACAGAAAATTTTACAAAAATACATTTACTTGAAGAACAGTGCAGATGCAATGTTAGATAACAGAATGACGGCACAAACAGCACAAACAGTCATTCTGTTACCAAACTCTGCATCTGCACTGTTCTTCAAGTAAATGTGTTTTTGTCACATTTTCCATGTATGTTGTTAAAAGTAGTCCTCATTCCTTTGGTTTATTTTAAGGATGAACTTTAATTCCAAAGTGTGGGTCTTGGTAGGCCACCTGTAATTAGCCCAGTGTATGCACTCCAGCATTGAAATAAGACCCCACGACTCTGGAGAAACATACTCAGTCTCACCACATGGGGGGAGGAGGCCTACAGTGCGGGGGAGTCAGCCCTCAGTAAAGGCCTAAACCTGGGGGTATCTCTTGATGTCTGAAGCTGCCTGAAAACAACTGTTTCAGCCCCACCCACTGTACAACTCTGGTAACCCCTCAAAGATGTTGGACCCCCTGACAATTATATTTGTTTTAGCTAAAACCCACACTATAAAAAGTACTTCATCCCCAAAGCTGGTCTGCTCTTTTAGGTTTAGCAAAGGATGTTTTCTAGTGTCGTTTCACTCCAGCTGTACTGTATGACTCCGCTCACCTCTTCCCAGTATTTTATTGGCAAGCTAGAATACTTAATCACTGCTGATAACATTCAGCAAATCCACCGTATAACACCAACAATGCCTCATTTCCTGTGATGCCACTCATCAGGTATGTCACCATTAACAGGGATGAACCCTTGTTTGTGTCGTTCACCGGCTGTGCTACAAGCCTGAATACAGTCTCATACTCCTAAAACAGTTTCACAGGCCTTTACCTCACAGATTAGTATAAATCCTAAAAGAGCTTTGAACTGTGACACAATGAAAAGTCACGTCTAACACAGCCCCATACACAGACAGTGTATTGATGTGAGGAGATAAGTGCAGAAAAGTGCCTGGAAGTTTGTCAGTGACAGTACAAACACGTGTTGGCACTTCCAGTAGTCTGCTGGAGTTCAGTGGGTTGTCTGTGTTTGATTGCACATTGTCATACCATGTAAATCATTCAGTAGCTGTTCACTTGTGAAGGGCAAAATAACCAAACCGAAATATATTGGACTTGTTTTAAATCGTAAGAGCACACAGCCACAATTTGAAAAGATGTGAGTGTTTGCTTTTTCTGCAACTCTTTAAATATGTTCTGTCATTTAGCAGACGCTCTTATCCAGAGTGCTTTACAGTAGCAATTAGGGTTAAGTGCCTTGCTCAAGGGCACATCAGCAGATTTTTCACCGAGTCTGCTCGGGATTCAAACCAGCAACCTTCCGGTTACTGGCCCAACACTCTTACCCCAGGGCTACCTACTGCCCCTTCTGCTGTCCCTTTTACAACTTGTAGTTCCCACTTCCAGTGGGTCTTTATTGACAATAGGCCTACTATTTCTATTTCTTTAATAGGAAATTACTGGTATGTAATAACAATGGTTACTTTCTGGTAAATAACTGGTAACAACATGGCATGGTGCCTAATGGTGCCTAGCGGTACCTGTTTAAATGAATCCCAAAGAAACAAACAATTAATTGGTTATTGCAGTGTGATTACCATGGTACCCTGTAACTTTCAGTAAATACCTGGTAACTTATGTAGCATGAAATTAAGTGCTACTCTATATGTCCTTGGCAAGAAGCTCAATAGGGACTCAGACTCCAACTTGTTACAAACTTAGTCAGCAGAAAACAGCACTGCCACATCAAACAAAGAAATGAGACGGAAGGTTCAATTAAAAAAAGCAGCATTAATACTTTGGCCTGAAAATGTGTTTTTTTTCCCCACTGTCAAATAAAATAGCAAAATTGTGAAATATAGAAGGAACAGTGCCTTGAGAGAATGCCAAGGGTGTGCAAAGCTGTCATCAAGGCAAAGGGGTGGCTATTTGAAGAATCTCAAATATAAAATTTATTTTGATTTGTTTAACACTTTTTGGTTACTACATGATTCCATATGTGTTATTTCATAGTTTTGATGTCTTCGCTGTTATTCTACAATGTAGAAAATTGTAAAACTAAAGAAAAACCCTTGAGTAGGTGTGTCCAAACTTTTGACTGGTACTGTATGTCAAATCTGTAACTAGGCCACTCAGGACCATTCAATGTCGTCTTGGTATGCAACTCCAGTATATATTTGGCCTTGTTTTTTTTATGTTATTGTCCTGCTGAAAGGTGAATTCATTTCCCAGTGTCTGTTGGAAAGCAGACTGAACCAGGTTTTCCTCTAGGATGTTGCCTGTGCTTAGCTCTATTCCATTTTTTTTAATCCTAAAAAACTCCCTATTCCTAGCCAATGCCAAGCATACCCATAACATGATGCAGCCACCACCATGTTTGAAAATATGAAGAGTGATGTGTTGTGTTGGATTTGCCTCAAACATAACACTTGTATTCAGGACATAAAGTTAATTTCTTTTGCCAAATTTTTTGCAGTTTTACTTTAGTGCAGGATGCATGTTTGGAATATTTGTATTCTGTACAGGCTTCCTTTTTTCTTCTTTTATTTAGGTTAATATGATGGGGTAACTACAATGTTGTTGATCCATCCTCAGTTTTCTATCACAGCCATTAAACTCTGTAACTGTTTTAAAGTCACCTTTGGCCTCATGGTTTCCTTATTCTCCAGCAACTGAGTTAGGAAGGACACCTGTATCTTTGTAGTGACTGGGTGTATTGACACACCATCCAAAGTGTAATTAATAACTTCACCATGCTCCAAGGGATATTCAATGTCTGCGTTTTTATTTTTACCCCACTACCAACAGGTGTTCTTCTTTGTGAGGCATTGGGAAACCTCCCTGGTCTTTGTGGTTGAATCTGTGTTTTAAATTCACTGCTCGACTGAGGGACCTTACATATAATTGTATGTGTGGGGTACAGAGATGAGGTAGTCATTCAAAAATCATGTTAACCACTATTATCGCACACAGATTAAGTCCATGCAACGTATTATGTGACTTATTAAGCACATTTTTACTCCTGACCAAGACATTTCAGCTTTTAATTAATTTGTAAACATTTCTCAAAACATAATTTCACTGACATTATGGGGGTGTGAGGCCAGTGACACAAAATCTCAATTTAATCATTTTTAAATTCAGGCTGAAACACACAAAAAAATGAATACAATGGCATGAATGCAATGGCACAGTACTGTAATTTAAACAAAGCCTATTGCATGAACATGATGACAGGTTTGATTGAATCCAACCCCTTGTGTCACAGAACTTTCACATGGGCTGGAGCATTTCCACAAGTTTGCTACTTGTTGGCCTCATTGGATACATTTATAAAAATAAATACAAATCGCTCACCAATGTTTAATATATATTTGTAGCATTTTTCAGGTCCTGTTGACACGTTGAAGCGAGTTAGTGACCACACACACTTTTTCTTATGATATAAATACCATAGACATTCAAAGTGGCAAGGTATTTTCTCTGCAACCAATCCAGATAGTCAGAGATTTGTTTTTGGTCAAATAGCCTACACAAGGGGGCCCTACATCCAAAATTCCCCTAATCCCATTTGGCAATATCTTTTATGTGATTCAGACTTTAATTTTTTACCGAACTTAATATTTGAGGCCACCCAAATGTATGTGGGTGTATATTTCTCTTGGTAGAAACAACACAGATGAATTAACTCAATAAAAATCCATTGGCTATACCACAGGCAATGTTACATTTCCAGCTATAGGCACCATCATACTTGAGTTATGTTGGGCTCTTTTTTCGCTCTTAACGCTGTACTGCGTAGTGGCCTTCTATGATGGGTAAAGCATTGGCTGCGCTTATTACAAAATCAATTTACCTCTTTCCAGCCGCAGTCCTCCGGCTAAAAGTATATGAGAAACTCCCCTCTTTCTCTGGTATCACTCCGAATTCGCTCTGGCATTCTATCCGGTGATAGATTATTGTTCTCTGCAGGTAATTTTATCGCATAATCCAAAGGTTTATATATTGTGCAAATAGGCTACCTAATTAAAATGTGCACTCTGCATATCCACGCGTGTTTACTGTGCAATCTGTTGTAGGACATCTGATTCCAGCTCCTTTTTGTGTAATGTTGGTCTAACCATAAGAGTATCACTTCCGGGTAAATTCCTTCAGCCTTCATAACAAAGGTCCCCCATATAAAAGTAAAAAATGTGTACAATAGTAAGCTATATTTGGTCAAATATAAGTGATATTTGCATGTATTTCGTTTCGTTGTAATCAAGCACTTTATGCCTACAACATGTGTTAAGCACATGTTGGACTGAACAGAAAACAAATATTGATTGTGTTTCCATCAAATTGTTTAATCTTTTCAACATCCCTAACTAACAGGTGAGTTTTAATTCATATGGACTTTTCAAATTTAGTCCGGAAATTATGGCACACAGAGTCCCTAGTAGTTCAGCTTAAGTGGCCAAAGTAAGGTAGGCTACACTTGCTGATGCAGCTGCGTGCTTTAGATAGGGCCTCTGGGTAGATCCTAAATTCATGGACGCACAATTGATTTGTTGTACAGTCCAACATGTTTTTGCAATACAACAAAATACAAATTACATTTTAATATTATAATGTAGCAAATTCTGGGATTAATCCGTAGCCTGGACTCAAACTCAGGTCCCAGTCTAGTTCTAAGGGTAGGTAGCCTACAGTGGTGGCTGGTGGCACTTAAATAGGGAGGACGCTCATAGTAATGGCTGGAACAGAATGGATGGAATTGTCTCAAACACATCAAACACCTGGTTTCCATGTGTTTGATACCAGTCCGTTTACTCCATTCCATTCATTATTATGAGCCATCCTCCCCCTCACCAGCCTCCTCTGGTAGCCTACCCCAATAATTAGAGGGACCTAAGTTTCAGTCCAGGGTGCAGGCTAGGATTGTTACACTACTTCACTCCTTTGGGATGTGCACAGAATGTATTAAAGTGAGCCTTTATTAAAAACATGGATTTACTATCATTTACAAATAAGTTTCACTGGGGACTTTTATTTTGATGGCAGATATCGGAATAAGAAGTTATATTATTGCCAGTTGTTGGTTATTGCTGCCAGTATTGGAGATCTCTCATTACTCAAGCTTGTAAATTGCATTGTAATGTTGCTGGGACACTGCAAGGCATTGTGGACTGGTTTAATTGCTTCAATACACATACCAATTGGAAGCGCAGATCCACTTTTCCTCAGGTTTGGAGCCCTTAACAGTCAGCAATGTGCAGGAATGTGCTGTGTTTCTCAGAAACTCAATAACTGTCTCATCTGCATCATCCTAAAATTGTTTTTTAACCCAAAATAAACTATGGATGTGTGGTGAACTTTTGGTTGACGATGTAAAAATGATTTATGACCCTACCAATGTTTTGCTTTTGAGGACATCCGCCTTTAGCTAATAGGCCTTTGTGATTCTAATTCAACCATTTTTGTTATAATAAAAAGCTGGAGGGAGTTGTGTGTGTGTGGGTGTGGGTGTTCAAAGCCTAAAACTAAACAAATTATATACGTAAGACAATTGGAGGTAACTATAAGGCACAACCATTTATATATATATATTTATTATTTTTTTAACCACATTTGTCTCTCTCTCTTTCTGTAAACAGACCAGCCTCCAATCTCGAGTCTACCATCACAGCTCAGGATGGAAGCACTATAATTGCTCCAGTAATCAACAACTCCACTGTAGGAGATTCTCTCTCTCTCTCGCTCTCTCGCTCTCTCTCTCGCTCTCTCTCTCGCTCTCGCTCTCGCTCTCGCTCTCGCTCTCTCTCTCTCTCTCTCTCTCTGTCTCTCTCTCTCTCTGTCTCTCGCACTCTCTCTCTCTTTCTCTCTCTCTCTCGCTCTCTCTCTCTCTCTCTCTCTGTCTCTCTCTCTCTCTCTCTGCAGTGAATTGCGTGAGTTGGTCCATTTGACCTACCCCTAGTGTGTAGAGACCCAGAACCCATCTTGTGCTGCATCCAGTACCACTGCAATATGAAGATAAATATAAATATAAACAAAACAAAGAAGACAAAAGTCACACTTATTATAATGCAATGGCGCGCTAATAGCTTATATTGTATTGTGCATTATAATGAATTTTGCATATGCATGCACTTATAATGCATTATAAAGCAAGCACTCATAGGAGGTGCTACCATACATACAGTATAAGTAAATGTGGCTAAATGGTTTTGAATTTGTTGCAGAGGATGACACTACTGATATATAAAGCCCATTAAACCACATAGCACTACATTATACCCTATAGTGGCTAAGTAGTTTCATCCATATGAGTGACAAAAGGAGGATTCTGATAAGTTTGTATCTTGTGTTGTATTCTGACTCTCTCCTTACAGACGTCATACAGAGAGTTAAAGATCAACATAAAGCCCATCTGAAGGAGAAGTCTGAATTTGTGTTTGAAGGCATGTCAGTGAATCAAACATCCCTCAACAGCATTTACACAGAGCTATAGATCACACTGGGAGAGAGTGAAGGGGTTAATAAAGAACATGAGATACGGCAAATTGAGGATACATCCAGAAGAAAAATATAATCAGACACTTCAATCAACTGCAAGGACATCTTCAAACTCAAACCTGGTCAAAGACAAGATAATAAAAAACCCACCAGAGCTGCAATGACGAAGGGCATTGCTGGCGTCAGAAAAACAGTATCTGTTCAGAGGTTCATCCTTGACTGGGTAAAAGGTCAAGCCAATCAGGAAGTTGATTTCATCTTTGTGCTCGCTCTCAGAGAGCTGAATTTGATTAAAGATGACCAGTAGTCTTCAAGTGCTAAACAATGCACCAAAATTCCATGACTATAACGTAATGTTCATCTTTGATGGTCTGGATGAAAGCAGTCTTCCTTTACATTTTCATCAGAACAAGAAGTTGAGTGATTTAACTGAGAAATCATCAGTGGATGTGTTGCTAACAAACCTCCTCAAGGGATCTGCTTCACAAAACTCTCATCTGGATAACCTCACGGCCAGCAGCAGCCAATCAGATCCCCCATTAGCACATCAACAAGGGTTCACTGACAAAGAGAAAGAAGAATACTTCAGGAAGAGAGCCTCCACATCATGTGTCACATGCCAGTCTTATTTATGCCATGGTTCTAGAGCAAATGTTGGACATGAGAGTGGAGAGATTACAACTCTGACTGAGATGTGCAATCACCTCCTGTTCATTCAGACAAACCTGAAAAGCAAGAAGTGCTATGAGCAAAAGGAAAATGATCTAGACATAGAACCAAACAAAGAAATAACTCTTAAACTGTCCCAGCTGGCATTTGAACAGCTGGTGAATGGCAATATCCTTTTCTATAAGAAAGATCTGGAAGAATGTGGCGTTGATGTCAATGAAGCTTCAGTGTACTCTGGGTTTTGCACAGAACTCTTTAATGAAGACTTTATGTTTCATCAGAGGAAGGTGTACTGCTTTGTTCATCTAAACTTTCAGGAGTTCCTTGCTTCTCTGTATGTGTTCCACTGCTGTGTGAGCAAGAACACCAAGGTGCTTGAGTTTTCCTGGAAAATGTGTCTACAGAGATCCCTTTGTGCATGAGTTGCTGAAGATGAAAGTGGATAAAACCTTGAAAAGTGAGAATGGATAACTGGACCTGTTCCTCCGCTTCCTTCTTGACATCTCACTGGAATCCAACCAGAAACGGTTGCAGTGGTGTGTATTCATGGATGACAAGGGAAGCCAGGCAACAGGCTGAATGTATCTCACTGGAGAAAGCATCCGACCGAGCGAAAAGCGCCCCTCTGTCTATGTACAGTATGTTTAGGCATTCTATCTGATGCTGTCTGGTCAAAAAGAGTATGACATTGTTTTCGCCCGTAGCATTGAATGCAAGGGAAGCCAGCGAGCATTTGGCCTCCCTTGATTAAAAAAAAGTATAAAATAATAACTAATCAGTGTTAGGCTAAATTGAGTGAGCTTAACTGTGAATGGTCCTGGCGCACCAAAAGAAAGTGTCAAGGGAAGCGAGTTTGGATTCGACTTCACTCCTATCACATCGCATCAAGAGAAATACCATCATTGACAAAAACAACTTGATTTGTTGCATCTCGTTGTGTTGTCCTCCAGTGGCTAGCTAGCTAAAATTGTCCCTTTCCTAAATTAGCCATGGATGGAGATTTGGACTTGTGGTTTTACTTAATTCTCCGTACTGGCCAATGATTATAACGCAGATTCTGATCGAACCATTAATTCATACATTGTGCCCCTGGACTGAGAGGATGGAAGTTCAATATGTAGCTAGATGTAGAAGGCTAATGTTAACTAGCTAACGTTGCCCATGAATGGAAGTTAGGCTAGCGAGCAAGCATTTTAGCCAAGTAGCCTAGGACAACAAAAATCACAAACAGGAAAAGAGCTCTCAGGTACACACTGCTCAGCACTGCCCAATGCTGTGTTGATGTCAAAGGGCATTCTGGATGAGATTGACATGAGAAAATATAACATATCCGGTTTGGGGAGTGAGAGACTGATCCCTGCTGTGAGGAAATGTAGAAAGGCAATGTAAGTACAATAATAACAAAATGCCAAACTCACACATACCACATAACTATAAATAATTATAGAATTTTTAGACCTTAGGGTGATTTTTTAAATTCACTTTGACACTTTGATACATCAATACGGTGCAAGACACAACAGCATTGGGGACAAACATATGACACTCTATGCATTATATTTTCTTTGCTTCTATAGATTGTGTAGACGTAGTCTTTCAGTTGAGAGCTGTGAATCACTGGCCTTCATACTCCAATCAGCAGATTCACCTCTAAGAGAGCTGGACTTGAGGAGAGTTATGGTGAGGGCAGACTGGGTTCTCTTTGCTGGACGGAAACAATCACACTGTAAACTAGAGACATTTAGGTCAGTACTTTGGGAATTTGGAGTGGTCTTCTATTTATGACTCAGTGGCCTTGTGGTTAAAGCATCTGCCCTCAGATTGTAAGGTTGTGAGTTTGATCCCTGGACGAGTCATACCAAAGACTGTAAAAATGGGACCTGATGCATCTCTGCTTGGCACTCAGCATTAAGGAGATAGATTCAGGGGTAAGGCCCTGTGATAAACTAGCGTCCTGTCCAGGGAGTATACTTCTACATAAAGCTGCCTCATGCTATAGGAAACAGGAGATAGGCTCCTGCCATATGAGCTGGTCTGGCTCACATAAGGCTACTTACTTACTACACATTATGATAGCCTATAGATTACTTGTTTGTTGAGGTCAAATTGTCTAAATATTTATTCCAATAATTATTTTAATGGACACTCACACACCTACAGTCACATGCATACACTGAGTGTACAAAGCATTAGGAACACTTGCTCTTTCCATGACAGGCTGACTAGTTGAATCCAGGTGAAAGCTATGATCCCTTATTGATGTCACTTGTTAAATCCACTTCAATCAGTGTAGATGAAGGGGAGGAGACAGGTTAAATAAGGATTTTTAAGCCTTGAGACAATTGAGACATGGATTGTATATGTCTGCCATTGAAAAGATTTTTAAATACCTTTGAATGGGGTATGATAGTAGGTGCTGGGCACACGGGTTTCAACTTAATATTAGGAAGGTGTTCTTAATGTTTTGTACACTCAGTGTATAACTACAACAGATGAACCAAGACATGGACTTATCTCAACAGACAACCACTTTTGAGGTCTGAAAACATTTGACGTAATGAATGTGATTTTGGAATGTAATGTCCCTTTCATTGTTTTATCTCTAATAATAGACAAATCAACATTGGATTTCACTCATTGTATTAAATGGAAAATGTACGTTTTGTCCGTAAGATCAGATAGTTGATTAGCACAAGTTGGTAGGTAAAATATGGCACCAATCGCAGTTGGGGTTTGGGTCAGCACATGTAGGCTGCTATAAATAAAATCTTATACCCTCAATTGTTGCATGGTCTTATGGACTTCAAGCTGCCCCATGGCAACGACAAACAAGCCCTTGACAAAGAAACTCCTGGAGCATGGAAACACAGAGAGAGGGGTCCAGAAAACAAGGCTCACATTAACGTTACATTACAAAGTGCCTGGAAATATGTCAGACATACTGGTGAGTTTGACATTTTCAATCGCCTTACAGAAACATGACTATTTTTGTCAAGCCTTTCTAACAGATAGAGAAAGGTTAGGTTCTTGTTCAGTCACACTGTTCATTTAAAGGGAGTGTCAAATAAAATCAAGATCGACATGTAAGCACAAAAACTTAAACAGTCTTGAATATTTCACCTCTGAATTACTGTGGACCGAAATCATGTTCTTGACATAGACTTCAATGTTTACATGGGTGGTTCATTTTGGTCTATTTTCAGGATTCATTTCAGTTTCATTAGGAGCAATCTGTAGCGTGACCAGTGAAATGTGACATATCAGGGGAGGGGGAAAATATCCATCTATCTTGTCCTCCACTCCAGAGTAGTTATTGGAGTCTTGGTCAGAGCAGGAGGGCTCTTCTACTCACTACAGTATACAGTATATTGGCTCTGAGATGTAGCCTCTAAACAGAACACTAAACAGAACACTACAGTATGTTGGCTCTGAGATGTAGTCTCTAAACAGAACACTAAACAGAACACTACAGTACATTGGCTCTGAGATGTAGCCTCTAAACAGAACACTACAGTATATTGGCTCTGAGATGTAGCCTCTAAACAGAACACTAAACACTAAACAGAACACTACAGTATATTGGCTCTGAGATGTAGCCTCTAAACAGAACACTACAGTACATTGGCTCTGAGATGTAGCCTCTAAACAGAACACTACAGTACATTGGCTCTGAGATGTAGCCTCTAAACAGAACACTACAGTATATTGGCTCTGAGATTTAGCCTCTAAACAGAACACTACAGTACATTGGCTCTGAGATGTAGCCTCTGAACAGAACACTACAGTACATTGGCTCTGAGATGTAGCCTCTAAACAAAACACTAAACAGAACACCACAGTACATTGCATAAAGTCATGTTTTGGTATCACCCTACCCTAAGTTAGCCTGATCCACCACCCTGACCGCTGCGCTGAACTTTCGTTTCACTTCATGTAAGCTTGCGAGATCAGGATGGTCGCGCGAGGCTAACCCTAAGTATCCACTAAACATTGTTGTAACATTGTCATAAGAATTACAATATGCCTGACAGTACATGAAATTACAAGCAATGACACTGAAGTGACTTCCTTTGAAGCATCATGGCAGTTTCTTAAGTGTATTAATAAGGAACACTAGGAACCAGCTGGATTGCATCCACAATGAGGGACCTTTTGGCTTGCATATTAGGAATCCATCAGTCCAGCAACCACAGTTGTAGCTATAGCAATGCGCCCTTAACTGACCCTTTAGAGTGGTTGTTTTATTACTGGGATATACAGTGGGGAGAACAAGTATTTGATACACTGCCGATTTTGCAGGTTTTCCTACTTACAAAGCATGTAGAGGTCTGTAATTTTTATCATAGGTACACTTCAACTGTGAGAGACGGAATCTAAAACAAAAATCCAGAAAATCACATTGTATGATTTTTAAGTAATTCATTTGCATTGTATTGCATGACATAAGTATTTGATACATCAGAAAAGCAGAACTTAATATTTGGTACAGAAACCTTTGTTTGCAATTACAGCGATCATACGTTTCCTGTAGGTCTTGACCAGGTTTGCACACACTGCAGCAGGGATTTTGGCCCACTCCTCCATACAGACCTTCTCCAGATCCTTCAGGTTTCGGGGCTGTCGCTGGACAATATGGACTTTCAGCTCCCTCCAAAGATCTTCTATTGGGTTCAGGTCTGGAGACTGGCTAGGCCACTCCAGGACCTTGAGACGCTTCTTACGGAGCCACTCCTTAGTTGCCCTGGCTGTGTGTGTCGGGTCGTTGTCATGCTGGAAGACCCAGCCACGACCCATCTTCAATGCTCTTACTGAGGGAAGGAGGTTGTTGGCCAAGATCTCGCGATACATGGCCCCATCCATCCTCCCCTCAATCATCCTGTCCCCTTTGCAGAAAAGCATCCCCAAAGAATGATGTTTCCACCTCCATGCTTCACGGTTGGGATGGTGTTCTTGGGGTTGTACTCATCCTTCTTCTTCCTCCAAACACGGCGAGTGGAGTTTAGACCAAAAGCTGTATTTTTGTCTCATCAGACCACATGACCTTCTCCCATTCCCCCTCTGGATCATCCAGATGGTCATTGGCAAACTTCAGACGGGCCTGGACATGCGCTGGCTTGAGCAGGGGACCTTGCGTGCGCTGCAGGATTTTAATCCATGACGGCGTAGTGTGTTACTAATGGTTTTCTTTGAGACTGTGGTCCCAGCTCTCTTCAGGTCATTGACCAGGTCCTGCCGTGTAGTTCTGGGCTGATCCCTCACCTTCCTCATGATCATTGATGCCCCACGAGGTGAGATCTTGCATGGAGCCCCAGACCGAGGGTGATTGACCGTCATCTTGAACTTCCATTTTCTAATAATTGCGCCAACAGTTGTTGCCTTCTCACCAAGCTGCTTGCCTATTGTCCTGTAGCCCATCCCAGCCTTGTGCAGGTCTACAATTTTATCCCTGATGTCCTTAAACAGCTCTCTTGTCTTGGCCATTGTGGAGAGGTTGGAGTCTGTTTGATTGAGTGTGTGGACAGGTGTCTTTTATACAGGTAACGAGTTCAAACAGGTGCAGTTAATACAGGTAATGAGTGGCGAACAGGAGGGCTTCTTAAAGAAAAACTAACAGGTCTGTAAGAGCCGGAATTCTTACTGGTTGGTAGGTGATCAAATACGTATGTCATGCAATAAAATGCAAATGAATTACTTAAAAATCATACAATGTGATTTTTTGTGTACCTATGATAAAAATTACAGACCTCTACATGCTTTGTAAGTAGGAAAACCTGCAAAATCGGCAGTGTATCAAATACTTGTTCTCCCCACTGTATATTTAATCCTGGCTATATCATTGATCCTAAAGCCTGTTAAAAGATGATCAACCCAACATGACAGTGTTAGATTTGAATGAGAGTGTATTTCCACTGTAAACTCTGAGACTGGTAGCTAGATTGAAGGATGTAGAAGCAATTCTCATTCTAGAGTAGTATGACCATTAATCATGAGCACTGCGTGTGGTGCTGATCAGGCAGAATCCCTAATCACTTCTCTCGCTAGCCTCATTTCCGCTCAACCAGCCCACTCCCTATAGATGCGTAAGCAGAGAAAGAGAGGGTGTGGGAGTATACTGTAGTGATTAAGAGCACTTGGAGGAAATCAATATATTACACAGGACAATACATACAGTTTTTGTTTTAGTTTTTTTGAATAATATTTACTTTTCTATTTTTTTTACATGTTATTTTTTAAACAAACAACAATTTACAGACACACACAAACAATGACAACATCTCCTCTGCCCAGACCCACATGCTCACACCCCCGTCCCTACTGCCTGCATTATTGTTTGCCACTTGGCTTTAGATTGTACCAATTTGTTTTTCTCAGTCGTTACATATTGTATCAAGCAAGATGTTTATTAAGGACACCCCATCAAGGTTGTTCAGGTATTCCCAATGACCTGTGTTTAGTTCCTATATGGTAGGAGGGATTTGATTTGACCTCACCCTCTGAACCTACATGAATTAAAACGCTCCATGTTCTGACCCTCATGCCTAACCAGATGAAGCCTCTAGGATCTTTGACAGATGTTTGTCTACAGCTTGCAGGATTTAGTCAATGTTACAGAATAACGGACTACTCGAGACTTAAATACCTCTGCTCAATTACCTGGTCATTTTAAATTACACCAGCCTTCAAATCAAATCAAATTTTATTTGTCACATGCTTCGTAAAAAACAATTGTAGACTAACAGTGAAATGCTTAGTTACGGGCCCTTCCCAACAATGCAGAGAGAAAGAAAATAGCAAAATAATAGAAATGTAATAATACATAATAGTAAAAGTAATAATAAATACACAATGAGTAACAATAACTTGGCTATATACACGAGGTACCAGTACGGAGTCGATCTGCAGGGGTACGTGCATTGGCTATGATGTCATTATGGTACAAAGTCCATGGTCAGCTGTTTCATTCGGAAACTAGGCTTGGATTTGGATTACGACATTGGATGATGTCTTATCGTGTTTGCCATTATGGAAGATCCCAATGGCAATATGCGATGCCATCTGTTTGCTATTGCAGTATTGTTGCACGTTAATACTGTGGGTGGATTTAGTATTTTATTTGATTTATTTAGTGGATTTAGTATATATTGTTGGTTGACACAAGGACAGACGTAGTATATAACAGTTCACTAAGGGCCAGATACAGACATACAGGAATCTAAAGCAAATCCACAGTGACATAAATCCATGCACATGTTAAAATATTTGGATGATTTATATACACCACAAGTGATAAACAAATAAAAATAAAATGTGAGACTTCCTGAGAATTATGTATGGTATATGAAATTACTTTAAGCTTGTCCTTTAACTTCATTTGTGACTGAAATGTCCTGCCTTTGTGACTCCATTTTGGATGAGAGCCAGATAAGGGACATGTAAAGATGGAAGAGTCTGTGTAAGTCACTGACCTACTCTACTCACACAAACAAGATAGCGTGTGTAAGTCAAACATTATTTTATCAACTATTCTCTATAGGATAGCTTGCTTTGTACGATAGGTTCAAGATCGTTCTGTGTGTGTGTGTGTGTGTGTGTGTGTGTGTGTGTGTGTGTGTGTGTGTGAGACTGTGTGTGTGAGACTGTGTGTGTGTGTGAGAGAGAGAGACTGTGTGTGTGTGTGTGTGTGTGTGTGTGTGTGTGTGTGTGTGTGTGTGTGTGTGTGTGTGTGTGTGTGTGTGTGTGTGTGTGTGTGTAAATCACTGTGCTCAGGAAAGAGCTGGACTGAAAAGGAGGGATGTGGGGAGGACACACTGATTCTAGTATAATCGATAAGAACTCTCTCTCTCAAACCCACGCTGCAATTTTTCTCCCAAAAAGTTTCAATCTGTGGTCAAGCATGCCGGGAAGAAACGGTGACCTCAACAAGATGATATGGTGTTTAAAAACACTTTCAAGAAAGTGGATGACATTCAAACCTCCTCTCAAAAAGGTTGTCCACAAAGAACAAAAAAAACCTGCATACTTAGCGGTTGCCATGGCATGGCCTCACAATGTTTGTTACATCATAGAGGGTGTTACTACATTCCATACATTCTTAAGAGATCAGAGGGATATTTTGGCATACAATTTCGGCTCCACCTCATGAAGCTGATATATGGAACCACTCTCCACAATGCTGGGTGAGTTCTGCATAGTACAGGCCTCAATGGCTTCATTATCTTCCAGAGTCCTTCTCTGCGTTACTTCAGTGGATGATAATTCCCTCTAATGCAGAACACCACTAACAATGAGCTGCAGTGTTGGGATTAGGAAAATAGACAAGACACTGCAAATTGTCTCTGCATGCCTTGGCTGCCTTTCAAAGATCCCCAAAATATCATTTTCATTTTCTTCATCTATGTCTGAGAGTTGAATAACAACTACAAAGCAGGGATGGAAAAAGTATCCAATTTTCATACTTGAGTAAAAGTAAAGATACCTTAATTGAAAATGACTCAAGTAAAAGTGAAAGTCACCCAGTAAAATACTACTCAAGTAAAAGTCACCCAGTAAAATACTACTTGAGTAAAAGTCTAAAAGTATTTGGTTTTAAATATACTTAAGTATCAAAAGTAAATGTAATTGCTAAAATATACTTAAGTATCAAAAGTAAAAGTATAAATCATTTCAAATTCCTTATATTAAGCAAACCCGACGGCACCATTTTCTTTTTTCTTTTTTAATTAACGGATAGCCAGGGGCACGCTCCAACACTCAGACATCATTTACAAACGAAAAATGTGTGTTTAGTGAGTCCGCCAGATCAGAGGCAGTAGGGATGACCAGGGATGTTCTCTTAATAAGTGTGTGAATTTGACCATTTTTCTGTCCTAATAAGCATTCAAAATGCAACAAGTACTTTTGGGTGTCAAGGAAAATGTATGGAGTAAAAAGTACATGATTTTCTTTAGGAATGTAGTGAAGTAAAGGTATAAGTTGTAAAAAAATATATATAAATAGTAAAGTAAAGTACAGATACCCCCAAAAACCTACTTAAGTAGTCCTTGAAATTATTTTTTACCTGATTATTTTACACCACTGCTACAAAGACAGTGCTCCACCCAAGCAAACTAGATACCCACTAGATACTTGAATGAAAACATCTGGCGCTTATATAATGTAGACATCTTGAGGGAGTGCCAGATATGACAGGTTGTTGACCTTACAGATATGAAGTAATGCTTCAACATAATGGCTATGTTTACATCACTTCTCACATAGTCACGTGAAGCACACGTTCATGGAATGCTTTCAGTCATGTAATGGATATAGACACAGTAGGCTACTGCACAACATTCACTAGTCAAACATAAGCTCCAAACACTGTAAACAAAGACTGCTCTTCAGGTTCCAAAAGTTCTTAGAACATCCAAAGTGGAGCATCAAATGAACACATTCATTGTGGTATCAGTAACAAAACAAAAGTCTTAAAATACAAATGAGAGTTGACTTTAAAATATAACTTGTGCATGTTATCAAAGGTTTGGTGTTATAGGTATGTAGCTACTAGGAAAGTGCCTGCAAGTGCATTTCATTGGGGATGTGACTGACGTTTGCCAAATAATTTGCTTCAGCAACTCTATGTGACAGCTGCATAAACTTAAAAGGTCCTGAGTGTGCTCATGCAGTTGGTGAGGTAACATTGTTGGCTAATTATATTAGATTACATCACTCAATCCATATTAATCCATTTAGAGCTCTGTTGAATGATTACAGGGATTAGACATTTAGCTCCAAGAAAAGGTTTCTGTAGCCTCAATACTGTATCACTTTCTGAGGAATGAGAAAACAAGATAATACATTATTTGATTGGCAGAATGACAGGTGGTGATATAGTATATAGCCCACCATAATGTTTAACAAAATTAGTTGTATGTTGTTTTGCTTTGTAAAATGGATCAAGGCACAGATGCTGATGTTAAGTGGCAGTGTTTATCTGGTTAGAATATTATTGCAACATTGCCCTCTGTAGGAAAGATTTAGGAATGCCTGACTTGTGGTAGAAAAAGACAGTCAGATCATTGTGTCAGTTCTGCATATTACATTTCTATGTCCAGATTTCCAAACTAAAAGGATGTTTTATAATATTTTTATAGGAATACTGTATTAGCTGTATGACTGTTTTTGTTGATGCTCCAGCATAGGTCTTTTGAAGTGACATGATAAAAAATAAATATAGCGAAGCCAGTTCAGAAGGGAAACCAGAGTGTGGTTGTATCAGCTGATTGCATCAGTATTTTGCACCAATTGGATTTGCACTCTACTTACAGTGCATTCTGAAAGTATTCAGATCCCTTGACTTTTTCCACATTTTGTTACAGTTACAGCCTTATTCTAAAATGTATTAAATACAAAATTCTCCTCATCAATCTATATACAATACCCCATAATGACAAAGCGAAAACAGGTTGTTAGAAATATTTGCAAATGTATTAAAAACAAAAACAAAATACCTTATTTACATAAGTTATCAGACCCTTTGCTATGAGACTCAAAATTGAGCTCAGGTGCACCCTGTTTCCATTGATTATCCTTGAGATGTTTCTACAACTTGATTTGAGTTCACCTGTGGTAAATTCAGATGATAGGACATGATTTGGAAAGGCACACACCTGTCTATATAAGGTCCCACAGTTAACAGTGCATGTCAGAGCAAAAAACCAAGCCATGAGGTCGAAGGAATTGTCCGTAGAGCTCCAAGACAGGATTGTGTCGATGCACAGATCTGGGGAAGGGTACCAAAACATTTCTGTAGCATTGAAGGTCCCCAAGAACACAGTGGCCTCCAAGTTTGGAACCACTAAGACTCTTCCTAGAGCTGGCCGTCCGGCCAAACTGAGCAATCGGGGGAGAAGAGCCTTGGTCAGGGAGCTGACCAAGAACCCGATGGTCACTCTGACAGAGCTCCAAAGTTCCTCTGTGGACATGGGACAACCAGCTCTGCAGCACTCCACCAATCAGGCATTTATGGTAGAGTGGCCAGACGGAAGTCACTCCTCAGTAAAAGGCACATGACAGCCCACTTGGAGTTTGCCAAAAGGCACCTAAAGACTCTCAGACCATGAGAAACAAGATTCTCTGGTCTGATGAAACCAAGATTGAACTCTTTGGCCTGAATGCCAAGCGTCACGTCTGGAGGAAACCTGGCACCATCCCTACGGTGAAGCATGGTGATGGCAGCATCATGCTGTGGGGATGTTTTTCAGCGGCAGGGACTGGGAGACTAGTCAGGATCAAGGAAAGCTGAACGGAGCAAAGTACAGAGAGATCCTTGATGAAAACCTGCTCCAGCGTGCTCAGGACCTCAGACCCGGGGTGAAGGTTCACCTTCCAACAGGACAACGACCCTAAGCACACAGCCAAGACAACGCAGGAGTGGCTTCGGGACAAGTCTCTGAATGTCCTTGAGGGGCCCAGCAGAGCCCCGGACTTGAACCTGATCGAACATCTCTGGAGAGACCTGAAAATAGCTGTGCAGTGATGCTCCCCATCCAACCTGACAGAGCTCCCCAAATACAGGTGTGCCAAGCTTGTAGTGTCATACCCAAGAAGACTTGAAGTTGTAATCACTGCCAAAGGTGCATTAACAAAGTACTGAGTATAGGGTCTGAATACTTATGTAAATGTCATACTTCCGTTTTATTTTTTTCTATACATTTGCAATTTTATTTTATTTTTTACTGTTTTTTCTTTGTCATTATGGGGTATTGTGTGTAGATTGATGAGGGGGGAAAACTATTTAATAAATTTTAGAATAAGGCTGTAACGTAACAAAATATGGAAAAAGTCGAGGGGTCTGAATACTTTCCGAATGCACTGTACATGCGGTCCATTTAAATTGACATGCTACCTCAATGCTGGATGACACTTGCATGCATGCACTGGTGTCTCTTGCTGCCATGGCTGCTGCTGCTCTAACTAGCTGTTACTCGCTATGCTGGCTGTTTTCTGATATCCCACCACCACCCCAGCCTCCACCTGTCTGGGTTCTGTGTTTCTTCATTCAGGGGATTTGGTACAGCATATTGTGCTCACTGCCTGTAGTTATTTGATCATCTTTATATGACGCTTTTCTCTGGCAGTGAGCTACCCTGAAGGAGCAGAGCCTAATGCCAAGACTATGCATTGTAATCTTTTCTAATAAATGGCTAAACGTACATGTGGTGTTTCCTTTCTGAATTAGGCCTTACTGATACACATTAAATCAAGTTGACGTACAGCATGAGAGAAGTGTTTGTCTTATCAAGGATATTTTTTAAATACTGTATCAGACCTATTTCAGTATATAGATGGAATATAATCTCTTCCACACAGGCAATGTGGAAGGTGTCCTGGGATACCCATGGTACTTCGGCATTGGTCCCCAGGTAGGAAAGACTGGCTACATAACATATATACAGTGGGGAGAACAAGTATTTGATACACTGCCGATTTTGCAGGTTTTCCTACTTACAAAGCATGTAGAGGTCTGAAAATCACATTGAAAATCACATTGTATGATTTTAAAGTAATTAATTTGCATTTTATTGCATGACATAAGTATTTGATCACCAACCAACCAGTAAGAATTCCGACTCTCACAGACCTGTTAGTTTTTCTTTAAGAAGCCCTCCTGTTCTCCACTCATTACCTGTATTAACTGCACCTGTTTGAACTTGTTACCTGTATAAAAGACACCTGTCCACACACTCAATCAAACAGACTCCAACCTCTCCACAATGGCCAAGACCAGAGAGCTGTGTAAGGACATCAGGGATACAATTGTAGACCTGCACAAGGCTGGGATGGGCTACAGGACAATAGGCAAGCAGCTTGGTGAGAAGGCAACAATTATTGGCGCAAGTATTAGAAAATTGAAGAAGTTCAAGATGACGGTCAATCATCCTCGGTCTGGGGCTCCATGCAAGATCTCACCTCGTGGGGCATCAAATGATCATGAGGAAGGTGAGGGATCAGCCCAGAACTACACGGCAGGACCTGGTCAATGACCTGATGAGAGCTGGGACCACAGTCTCAAAGAAAACCATTAGTAACACACTACGCCGTCATGGATTAAAATCCTGCAGCGCACGCAAGGTCCCCCTGCTCAAGCCAGCGCATGTCCAGGCCCGTCTGAAGTTTGCCAATGACCATCTGGATGATCCAGAGGAGGAATGGGAGAAGGTCATGTCGTCTGATGATACAAAAATAGAGCTTTTTGGTCTAAACTCCACTCGCGTGTTTGGAGGAAGAAGAAGGATGAGTACAACCCCAAGAACACCATCCCAACCGTGAAGCATGGAGGTGGAAACATCATTCTTTGGGGATGCTTTTCTGCAAAGGGGACAGGACGACTGCACCGTATTGAGGGGAGGATGGATGGGGCCATGTATCGCGAGATCTTGGCCAACAACCTCCTTCCCTCAGTAAGAGCTTTGAAGATGGGTCGTGGCTGGGTCTTCCAGCATGACAACGACCCGAAACACACAGCCAGGGCAACTAAGGAGTGGCTCCGTAAGAAGCATCTCAAGGTCCTGGAGTGGCCTAGCCAGTCTCCAGACCTGAACCCAATAGAAAATCTTTGGAGGGAGCTGAAACTCCGTATTTCCCAGCGACAGCCCCGAAACCTGAAGGATCTGGAGAAGGTCTGTATGGAGGAGTGGGCCAAAATCCCTGCTGCAGTGTGTGCAAACCTGGTCAAGACCTACAGGAAACATATGATCTCTGCAATTGCAAACAAAGGTTTCTGTACCAAATATTAAGTTCTGCTTTTCTGATGTATCAAATACTTATGTCATGCAATAAAATGCAAATGAATTACTTAAAAAATCATACAATGTGATTTTCTGGATTTTTGTTTTAGATTCCGTCTCTCACAGTTGAAGTGTACCTATGATAAAAATTACAGACTTCCACATGCTTTGTAAGTAGGAAAACCTGCAAAATCGGCAGTGTATCAATACTTGTTCTCCCCACTGTAAATGGATGTGCATTTGTATGTGTGTGTAAAGTTTAAAGTTTTCCACCTTGACCATCCCCAAAGACAGGGCAATGCGAAGAGACCTGCTACAGCTGCAGACATCTACTCCAGAAAACCGCATCAGGGAGCGGATAGCAGTATGTAATTCTGCATTTGAATATAAATATAGAGAGCACAGGCTAAAACATTCAGGCAACAAGTCAAGTACTGTCATATTATAACAAACGAATGGTTTAGTTTTTATGCATTGTTCTGCTGCTTTCAATACCTAAACCGAGTGTGTGTGAAAGATGTGAAAATTAGCACATGCTGGGGTGGTGTCTGTAGACCTAGTCGAGGCAGCTGCTCACCAGTAATCTTCATTCGGGGTGTGTCCAATCTGGACTCTGTTAGATGGACAGCCCATGCAGATGTTGGGATGTTCAATTCTGGAAAAAAAGTGATTGTCCACAAAAATAAAACAAAAATGCTAACTCTCCTCTTCTTCATCAGGTGAAAGCCAGCCTAATAATGAGTTTCCACCATATTATTTTTACCTATCAAGTCTTTTCCAATCAACTTCAAATGCCTTTGCAGGTAGGGACAAATGGCTGCTCATGCCAGGCATCCTGTGTTGGCTGAGGCCAGTCGAGCCGGACGCACCACAGATATCTGGCACTCCCTGACTAAGGACCTGGTTGAGGAGAGCATTCCTGCGGGACACAGGAAAGGAAGAGGAGGCCGTACCACAGCCAGGCAACACAGGCATGAATACTCCAGGTATGACCCTTGAACACAATCAGTAGGAAAGTGTCAAGTCATGCCAAGGTGACTGTGGTGCTGGCTTACTGTGATGATGATGGAGATGATGATGGTGATGATGGTAATGATGGAGATGATGATGGAGTTGATGATGGTGATGATGGAGGTGATGATGGAGATGATGATGGTGATGATGGAGATGATGATGAGATGATGATGGTGATGATGATGGAGATGATGATGGAGATGATGATGGAGTTGATGATGGAGGTGATGATGGAGATGATGATGATGATGATGATGATGATGATGATGATGATGGAGAGATGATGGTACAGTTGAAGTTTACATACACCTTAGCCAAATACATTTAAACTCAGTTTTTCACAATTCCTGACATTTAATCCTAGTAAAAATTGTCTTAGGTCAGTTAGGATCACCACTTTATTTTAAGAATGTGAAATGTCAGAATAATAGTAGAGAGAATGATTTATTTCAGCTTTTATTTCTTTCATCACATTCCCAGTGGGTCAGAAGTTTACATACACTCAATTAGTATTTGGTAGCATTGCCATTAAATTGTTTAACTTGGGTCAAACGTTTTGGGTAGCCTTCCACAAGCTTCCCACAATAAGTTGGGTGAATTTTTTGGCCCTTTCCTCATGACAGAGCTGGTGTAACTGAGTCAGGTTTGTAGGCCTCCTTGCTCGCACACGCTTTTTTCAGTTCTGCCCACACATGTTCTATAGGATTGAGGTCAGGGCTTTGTGATGGCCACTCCAATACCTTGACTTTGTTGTCCTTAAGCCATTTTGCCACAACTTTGGAAGTATGCTTGGGGTCATTGTCCATTTGGAAGACCCATTTGCGACCAAGCTTCAACTTCCTGACTGATGTCTTGAGATGTTGCTTCAATGTATCCACATAATTTTCCTTCCTCATGATGCCATCTATTTTGTGAAGTGCACAGTCCCTCCTGCAGCAAAGTACCCCACAGCATGATGCTGCCACCCCGTGCTTCACGGTTGGGATGGTGTTCTTCGGCTTGCAAGCCCCCAATTTTTCCTCCAAACATAACGATGGTCATTATGGCCAAACAGTTCTAATTTTGTTTCATCTGACCAGAAGACATTTCTCCAAAAAGTACGATCTTTGTCCCCATGTGCAGTTGCAAACCGTAGTCTGGCTTTTTTATGGCGGTTTTGGAGCAGTGGCTTCTTCCTTGCTGAGCGGCCTTTCAGGCTATGTCGATATAGGACTAGTTTTACTGTGGATATAGATAATTTTGTACCTGTTTCCTCCAGCATCTTCACAAGGTCCTTTTGCTGTTGTTCTGGGATTGATTTCCACTTTTCGCACCAAAGTATGTTCATCTCTAGGAGACAGAACGCGTCTCCTTCCTGAGCGGTATGACGGCAGCGTGGTCCAATGGTATTTATACTTCCGTACTATTGTTTGTACAGATGAACATGGTACCTTAAGGCGTTTGGAAATTGCTCCCAAGGATGAAACAGACTTGTGGAGGCTCTACAATTATTTTTCTGAGGTCTTGGCTGATTTCTTTTGATTTTCCCATGATGTCAAACAAAGAGACACTGGGTTTGAAGGTAGGCCTTGAAATACATCCACAGGTACACCTCCAATTGACTCAAATGATGTCAATTAGCCTATCAGAAGCTTCTAAAGCCATGACATCATTTTCTGAAATGTTCCAAGCTGTTTAAAGGCACAGTCAACTTAGTGTATGTAAACTTCTGACCCACTGGAATTGTGATACAGTGTATTATAAGTGAAATAATCTGTCTGTAAACAATTGTTGGAAAAATTACTTGTGTCATGCACAAAGTAGATGTCCTAACCGACTTGCCAAAACTATAGTTTGTTAAAAATAAAATTAAAATTTGTGGGGTGGTTGAAAAACGAGTTTTAATGACTCCAACCTAAGTGTATGTAAACTTCCGACTTCAACTGTATGTCTGCGGTGTTGTGCCATAGTGCCTCAGGCAGTGTGCGGATCACAGATGTCCAGCTGCAGGGTCTGTTAGTGAGGCTGGGGAACTCCTCCCAGAGACAGCAGGACATCGGGGGTTCCGTCTCCAGCAAACGTAGAGGGACGTCCCATCGCAGAGTTCGCTTCCCTCCCAGAACACTCCTCCAGCCAGCTAGCTCTGTTACAGTAGGCCTACGATGACAACACAGACATTAACCCTTTGGTGAATATTGTTATAGATGTTCACCAAGGGGAACAAAAAAAAGCGTCATTTAACAACTTAATCAATCATTCTAGGAGGTGGTTTATGCTATGACAGAGGTTTTGTGAAGTCGACTCAGTTTTGACCGTGATTTGTACTGTACTGTAAGGTTTGGTCTGAAGCGTCTGGAAGGAAGACACAGAGCCCAGGGAATTCCTTTGGGCAGGGCTGGAGCACATCATGTTGGGACCAGAGTGCACCACAATCCTATGCAAAGACAATGGCCAAGTGAGAACACTGTGAGGGGTGAAGGATGATTGAGTGTTCTGCTCCTTTGGTTTGATAGACTGATAGTATATCATTGATCCAGGACTGCATTATTTGCCCCTTTATCGCATCATTCATCTAAATAAGACATTTCCTACAAGTCTCTCTATATGCTATTACTTGTATGTTTGCATTGAATGTGCTGTATACATAACATGTGATGATCTGCATACTCTGGTGGGTGGCTAGGCCATAGCATGGTACACACCTGCACGCTGTACTGGGATAAAGCCACACCAGGCCTGGGCTGAGCCTGATGAGAAAGTGGAGAGCTGCAGAGAGGACACTTTGTCCTGTGAAGAGGCAAGCATCCCTGCTACAAAGATCAACTGCCCTGACAACACACCCTTTCTTCTGATTAAAAGGTCATCTTTGTATTCAAATGCAACATCAAGTCATGCTCTGTTGAGGTACCATTAGAACAATAATTGATTGAAGCATCACATAAAGTGATACTATTTCTTTAATGCTAGTGGTTTGATTTTCCCTACAGGAAGAAGCATGTCTTTAGGGTATGCCACAGTCCATGGACCCAGAACCCTTCATCCATAACCCATCCTTTCTGTCCCCCTGTGCTCTGCTAGACTTCCGGGCCCAGCCCCAGAGCAACCCTGCAAGGCCACACACCGGTACAGACCCTCCATAGTTAAAGTCAGAACTCTTATTCCGTCATTGAATTGAATCACTTTTCTTTCCCCTGATTCCTTAATTTAATTTAGAATGCGTGACACACTGAACTTGAGAGTTAAGTGTATCATAGTATGGTTCTCAAAGTCAAAGTGTGTGTACCATCACATGCAGCCGGTGTCCAGGCCAGAAGACATGCCACCCTACGTTCCCAGAGGACTGGAGTGGGGGGAGGGCCTGTTCGATCAGCAGTGGTATGTAGATATTACACATGCTATGTTCTTCTTGCTGCTGACACTGAACAATGTAACTGGTCATTTTGTGAATAGAGAAACTTTAGATGATTTAGTAGGGGACTATTCAAAGTCAGTGTTAGTAACATCCCACTGGACACAGACATCAATTCAATGTTTATTTCATTGAAATGACGTGGAAACAACGTTGATTCAACCAGTTCGGTACCAAGTCGGATGACCATTACCCAGAGTACAGTAAACATATGGTTGCTTTGTGAGTTGTGTGTCAGCCCTGTGTAGGAGGCATGATGTTCCTTGGCCCTCAGCCCCCTGCGCCTCCCTCCAGCAGTAACCGCACTGCAGCTACTCTACACAGCCACAACAGTGTTATCACTGCTTAGATGCATGAAAGTCAAGAGGTAGCTACTGCTGCATAGGCACATGACTGTCCAGGGACTATGGACATGAGACTCAAACCACCTTGGGCAAGCAGCAGAAACAGAGCCCCACTCTAATCTTCATCTGTCCTCCTACAGTTTCATTAGATCTATTTTACAGAAGATCCTCTGTACTGTCTGCTTTGGCATCTATTGGTTGCCTGTTTAAAAATAAAATACATTGAACATGGTAAAATGGTCACAAATGTTAACTTTATTCAATTGGATAAAATTAAATATCTATATATTTTTTTATAGGCAGGTAGCAAGTTGAGATGTATTTTATTTTCCAGATGCTTCTACATCTGCATTGCTTGCTCTTTGGGGTTTTAGGCTGGGTTTCTGTATAGCACTTTGTGACATCTGATGATGTAAAAAAAGGGCTTTATAAATACATTTGATTGATTGATTGATTGATTGAACCAAACCAAGACAAAAACACAGGGGATGGAACAGGGTCTAGGGGAAACACTACAACAGTGTAAGTGGATCTAGAACTTTTCCACACCACATCAATCATCCTAATTCCATCTCCTGGTTTTTTCTCACGTAACAAAACAATAACTCCCAATACTAACTCTAACCACCCTCAGGAACTTTAGTGTTGTTCTTTATTTTATCAAGTTAGAAATGATACTCCAAACAAAAATGATTTATTTAATGTATTATTTTACCTTGTCTTTTAATCGTTAAAACAATGGCCCCACCCCTCCCAATAGTAAAGCTGGAATCAAACATTGTAGATAGAAAGTGGCTTCGCAGCGGGACTCCTAAATTATGTGTCAACTCCTGTCATCCGGGTCACGATTTTAAGCAAATCAACTTTCTCCAACTTTCCCAAGTGATCGGTCTTATATTTCCTCACTATTTTCACTGGGGCCGAGCTCCCTGCCATCCAGGACCTCTATACCAGGCGGTGTCAGAGGAAAGCCCTAAACATTTTAAAAGACTCCAGCCACCCAAGTCATAGACTGTTCTCTCTACTACCGCATGACAAGCGGTACAGGAGCGCCAAGTCTGGGACCAAAGGGCTCCTGAACAGCTTCTACCCCCAAGCCATAAGACTGCTGAACAGTTAATCAAATGGCTACCCAGACTATTTGCATTGACCCATTTGTGCATTGAGCACTGGCTCTATACACACTCACTGGACTCCACCCACACACTCACACACACTACACTGACACTCCAACACACACACACACACATATGCATATTGACGCCACACACTCACACAGACACACTTTCACACTCTTCACATACACTGCAGCTACTCTGTTTATTATCTATCCTGATTACCTAGTCACTTTTATCCCTAACTCCATGTACATATTACCTCAACTACCTCATACCCCTGCACATTGACTCGGTACCGGAACTCCTTGTATATAGCCTCGTTATTGTTATTTTATTGTGTTACTATTTCCATCATTTATTTTTTCTCACTTTTTAACTATGCATTGTTGGGAAAGGGCTCGTAAGTAAGCACGGTAAAGTCTACACCTGTTGTATTGGCGCATGTGACAAATACAATTTGATTTGAAATACACTTTATTCTATGACGTTCAGTCAACACAGAGCAACAGATGATCCACAACCAGGACCAACCCAAAACCCAGCACAGAGGTCCTCAGTGAATGTGGTCTGGACTCTGTGGAGGAGGGTCATTTATCCGAGACGCTGTAGAAGGCCAGATTCCCTGCCCTGCTGTCCAGATACACTCCTACTCTTGTGGAGCAGGGGACAGGGATATCGGTCCTATTCTTATTGTGCCAGTAGGAACAACTGGAATTACGACACACCAAACTCCAGGACTGATCATTGGATCCAAAGCAACATTCCAATCCGCCCTTCCTTCTGATGCTTCTGTATGTGATGGCTACCTCACATTCCCCCTCTCCACCTCACAGTAGCGGGTTCCAGACAGATCCTCTTTACACAACACCTGGTAGTGGTCTGTGAATCTGTCTGGATGGTCAGAATAAGACAGAGCCTTGTCACTCCATGACACTTCTCTGTTGAACTCAGACAGACACAGGTGTTGATATGCCGAGTTGGGATCCAACGTGAGATGGCAGTAGTCTAAGAAAGTGAAAAAATAAAATGAAGGTGAAATGTGCATTCGTGATATAGGTGTGTGTGTGTGTGTGTGTGTGTGTGTGTGTGTGTGTGTGTGTGTGACGGTATTCCTTACTCTCCAGGAACTCCTCTCTGGTCTTGGGCACATTATGAAAATGCACTTCAGCGGCAGCAGTTACTATATAGAGTAGGGAGATACATTGATTAATTCATGTTTAATTAAGAAGCATTCAAGACAAATATCTACAAAATTAAACCAAGATGAAATATTCACTCATAACGTGTGTGTATTACTCACATTCTGGTCTTGGGCTGACGACATAGACAGCCATTACTATACAGGGTAAGCAGACAAATGGATTTATTAATTTATAATCAAGAAGCATTTAACAGAAAGTTAACCAAATATTTTATCTTCACTATATCTGTAACATTTACCTTTTCCAGGTATCTCAGCCATTTCCTCCTTCAATACATCCTCCAGTCGCTCCATCATTCCAGTGATGGAACTCTTCACTTCCTCAAAGGAGAAGTGTTGGTTGGCAGGATAGAGGGTAAGAGCTCAGATCCAGGAGCTACACAAAGAGACTGGAAAGTCTAGAGCGAAAGAGAGAGCGAGAGAGAGAGTGAGAGAGAGCGAGAGAGAGTGAGAGAAAGAATAGACGATAAGAAAATATGACGAATTCTGGAGCTCAGAGGTTATACGTTTTGAAGAAGTAAGGAACCCTGGGTCATGTTCGATAGGCACAAACGGGGAACATATTATGAAACAAAAATAAACTTTCTTATTGAACAAGCTCAGGTAGTTTCGTGCCTAGCTCTGAACACCACCCTGCCACTGTGGATAGAAAGAGTGATGTCACCTTGAGGAAATGAATGTTATCCTCAGTGTGTGCGAGCTGCTCCAGCTCCTTGTCTCTCCTCTTCAGCTCAGCCATCTCCTGCTCCAGTCGCTCCAGGAGTCCTTCAGCCTGGCTTACTGACACCCTCTGTTGGACGCTGATCAGCTCCTTCACCTCACAGCGCCTTCTCTCAATGGAGTGGATCAGCTCATCAAAGACCAGCTCACAGTGCTCCACTGCTGCCTGAGCAGAAAGCTTTTACGAGAGAATAATAGATAAGGAATGGGGGCATTTTAACCAGCACATTCACTCTGCTCTCACCTAGACCCATAGAGATAAATAGAGGACTCCTCTTTGCATCTGTGTCACTATAGCGTCTGTGACAGCATGGGCAGTGCTATGGAGGCGATCTCCATTTTGAAGTAGTGCATTTTCTTCCTCACATGACTCCAACAAGGTCACCAGGAGGGATCAGCCAATGAAGTTGGAAGTCCCACCCAGTTGACTACATTAAAATGGTGGAAGTCCTCCAATGGCGCTGCCCATGCTAATACAGCCCTTTTGGCCACTAGGGGCCTCTATCATTCTCTATGTCTAGACCCCAGACAATCTGTCTGTTCCCTATAGGTGTCCCAGTGGTTTTAGGCTCCTCCCTGGTTTTAGTTTAGGAAATATACGTAACTTTCTTCAAAATAAATGTACATACGGTTCTTAAATACTCACTGAATGGGACATCACCGCCTGTCTTACGTCCTGCATCTCCTTCTCTCTCACACAGATTCTCAGCCCGACTTGCTGCCGTTTCCCCTCAACTGCCCCTGTAGAGAATAACATTTTCAAATGATTACCAAAATGACAACAGTTTTCATAATAGACCAAGCTTTGTTTTTGAGTGGGGAAATAGTTATTGAACTACACTTGTCATATGGCAACAAAATTGTATGATTATGCTCAACAAATCACTTAGACTAAATTAACTGATTAATGAGTGCCTTCAAGACAAAAAGGATACGATAGTTCAGAGTTCATGCCTCTGCAGTATATGTAAATGTGTGACCTTTGACTTTTGAGGTTACTGTCTGGATGTTATCTGGCCCCTCCTGCAGTTGACTGTAATCTACTCCATCCTTTAAAAAATATTGAATCAATTCCTTTGTTTGTTTTAAAGTGATTTTGTTGTGACAGCCTATTTTGTCTAACAGAGTTGGTTTTTGAATCTATCATCAGTCAATTTGAAAGCAGAAAATATAATTTACAAATAAGAACCTAATTGTGGATTATGTGACACTGAAACCAGAGTGTGTCACTGAAACAGCTACATTTTGGAGTTGGCTGGAATTTCCTGCTCTTTCAGTTTCTGGCAAAACAGTCAGCAGTAATTAAGCTGATCTCTAAGTATAATACATTATAGATGTCAGTATAATGTTCCAGATCCTTATGCCTACCTGTTTCTCAGTCCTCTCTGCTGCTATAGCGGAGTCATCATGGTCATACTTCACATCTTCAGGTCCAGGGAAACAAGGAGCAGAGGGAACTGTTTTGAAATCTGTCTTCAATTTCTCTACCAACTCAGCCAGCAGAATGTTTCTGTTCAGAGCAGGTCTTGGTGTGAAGGTCTGTCGGCACTGGGGCAGCTGTGAATTCCCTTTTGGTCATCAAGACTCCAATATCCCTTGATACAGCCTTTACAGTAGCTGTGTCCACAGGGGAATAGTCACTGGATCCTTCAGTAGATCCAGGCAGATCGAACAACTGATCGAGTCCATGGCCTCGATCACACACCAACCAACTGGAGCAAAATAGTATCAGAGTTCCGAGAGCTGTGAATGCTGAGGAGTCGAAGAGAAGGGCAATGACAGGCGCTGCTGATACATGATAAGTGTTTACACTTCCTGGTTGGGTTGGGTCGTGGGTAGTCTCGGAAATCCCAGACTTGTGTCCA
Organism: Coregonus clupeaformis; assembly: GCF_020615455.1. Classification (NCBI taxonomy): domain Eukaryota; kingdom Metazoa; phylum Chordata; class Actinopteri; order Salmoniformes; family Salmonidae; genus Coregonus; species Coregonus clupeaformis. Next base: position 42,743 of record NW_025536473.1, read on the forward strand.
CTATGCCGACACATTGAGGGGATTGGATTCATCCCGCCCGGGCGCCCGTGTATGCGTGTTTTGCTTCGGCTGAAAGTTTATTGCATTCGATTTGGAACCGGGCTGCCTCCCGGGCGTGAATCAGTTGGCCCGTTCAAAGCCAAGCGCGAAGTCCGCTCAAAACAAAAGTGACGTAGGCCTAATTAAGTACGTATAGTAATTACTTGGGTTCTGTGTCTACCCATGGAAAAGGGATTGCTTTTAATAAAAACGCTTTATATCCATGCCTTCCCAATTAAAACTAGTTAGAAAATTCTAACATTTTATGGAAAATAGATATTTGATGTTTATGTTTCTGGACGATGCCTCGTTGACAAATGACCGAGTGGCGCAGATTACTGTTCGATTTGGAGAAGGGAGCGCCTCCTCCCGCTTTCGCCCGATGACATGACGTGCGGTGCCCCGCGGCTCAGCATAATCGACTCTGCCCATTGGTAACATTGTGGCAGGCAACCCGTTTGTGTAGAGTAGTTCGTGAGTGTCTGCGCGGTTGTCATGTATGGATAGCGCGAAGCACTGATTTGTCACTTACATCCACTCAATGACAATCATGTAAAACATAAGTAGTCTGGCTAAGAGCCAAAAATAGAAATGAGAAGCCATCTATAGGCCTAAATGGATCTGAGGTTTGCCTGGGATGACGTACAAGCGCAGCCGATCAACGTTCCAGCGCGCCAAAGAGATGCAGTTGAAAGGTGGGACTAAAGGGTAGCCGGGCATATTAAGTGCTGCGTCTTTGCTGTCAGACTACCACAGCAAAATAACCATTCAACCTTAATGTATTTTATTTTAAGCCAAGTAGTAAAACAATGTGGCGAGTGGCGCAGTGCATCGCAGTGCTAGCTGTGCCACTAGAGATCCTGGTTCGAGTCCAGCTCTGTCGCAGCCGGCCGCGACCGGGAGACCCATGGGCGGCGCACAATTGGTCCAGCGTCGTCCAAGGTAGGGGAGGGTTTGGCCGGCAGGGATGTGGGTTCGTTTCACGGGGGGCCAGTATGAAAAAAACACACAAAAAACATGTATGCATTCACTAACTGTAAGTCGCTCTGGATACGAGCGTCTGCTAAATGACGTAATGTAATGTAACAAAACGATTCAACACCTACCTACCCATGCAGTTCCCTAAGTAATCTCGAGTGCATTGTGTAACAAATATGTATATACAAATATTTACTCTAAAACTGGAGCACATCTATCAACTTCAGATTGATAAAATATTTGTGGCTTTTATTTTTAGCACTCTGCCACCCTCTATTCTATAATTATTATTTGCATTACAGAGATATCACACCACATTGTTACATTCAGATAGAAATCTGCTATGTAGAACAAACATGCCCTTTGACATGTGGAATAAGCAAACATGTCTTAAATATTCATAGCATTTCTATCCGGAAACGTTCTTGGCCCTGTTTTTGATTGACCCCCCCAAAAAAAAATCTATGATTGTAGACATTTTTAATAGACCTACAGGTAGTAATTTAATATTGTTTACAACCCCAACTATGTTAACATCACAACTATATTTTACAACTTAAGTTATGACATTCATTAAACTAACATACATGTCATAATTGTATCCTTATCTTGTCTTCCACTTCTATGCTGATTCATTTTCTTCCTCAAAATCCTTCCTTCAAATGTAATTCAAGTCTTTGCTGATCCTCCATCAGTTTTGTTTTTAATCATTTTTTCCATCGTTGAGAACTGGTCTTCTACCAAGAGCTTGCAGCAATTGGTGTCACTGGAACAGGCTCACACACACACACAAAATAAACGTAACATCTCACACTGTGGAGAGGTAGACACACAAATCAAGTATTTTATAAAGCAGTGAATTGAGTCATCTAAATCCATACAGAAGATAAACTACACTATTGCCTCCAATCAGCACAATGCGTTGTGATCCTCCGCTTAGTCCCGTATTGAATTTACAGCCTTTGATGTCCTGCTGTTGACGAAGTCTGCTTTCCTATATCCAGCCTACCAAAGGATGAGAGGAAAAGCAACACATTAGATGAATGAACAACTATTGTCACCACATGTTTCTTATCCTTGAGGTTATACTGTGTAGGGGCTCTCACCTTCCTATAGGCCCCGTGGAGCTCTGAGTGGCTCCACATGCTGTGTAGTAGGATGCAGGCTGCCTGGCCAGCCCTGGTGGGACCAAACCCAAAGGGACACAAGCTTACGGTCATTGGACATAAAAGGAAAAGCATAAAGCAAGTAGAAGAGGTTTGACAGATGAAAAGAAACTCATAATGTTCAGGAATAATACAGTGCATATTAAGGCCATCTGCAGTCTTTGCATAGCATCAACCAACAGTGCCACGTCATCGACGGCGCAGTCTGGCATCAGATTGCTACGTACAGTATATCATATGGTTAGTTGATATGTTAAACATCTATCCAGGCAATGTAGTCAGCCTGGGAACACAGCCATGGTCTTCAGAAGCTACCCACTGACCCGTTGTCCTTTGCGCTGATGTTGATGATCTTGGGCAGCGAACCGTGGTTGACGATGGCCCTGACGTGCTGCGTCTCGTCCTGGCTCAGGTTGATGAGGATGTGGCACAGGGACACGGTCACCTCTGAGGCAGGTCTGTGCCCGTGTCTGAGTTGGGCAACATGACCACCAGCTGTGGCAACACCTGTTTGACTACAGAGAGAGTGGAATGCTTTGTGAGAGATTGTTTGATTTTCTACAGCGGCAGGTTTTTATGCTTCTGTGCTTTTATATACTTACAAGTCCCAAAGGAATATACTTTTTGGGACTTATGTAGGACTAAAACATTGCGGTTGATGAGTCAATTCACAGCTCACCAATGTCAGCGTGAAGCTCTCTGTAGCGTGAGATGTTACTTAGCAGGGACACAGCAGTCTTCTGCACATCCCTCTCTCCTTCCTGGAGCATCTTCCTGGCCTGGAGAAGACCATTCTCCCGCTGTACTATGGTGTGGGCGATGGCCTTGGATACCTGCCCATACAGAGCCATTTTTACATTTACATTTTAGTCATTTAGCAGACGCTCTTATCCAGAGTGACTTACAGTTAGTGAGTGCATACATTTTTCATACTGGTCCCCCGTGGGAATCGAACCCACAACGGCGTTGCAAGCGCCATGCTCTACCAACTGAGCTACACGAGACCAACATCGGTCACCAACTGACAGTCAATATAGTAATGCACAATATAGTAGTCACATCAATGTAATACTTACTATACAGTCAAGTCATGACAATTTAATAGATGTGTGGCTGTATTGTAGTTATTCCCAAAGGAGCAGTACGAGGGTTAGACTGATACAAATCAAACCCATGGGAAAATAAATTCTACACTCCCAGAACAGTACATAGCCCATAGAAATAGGATCATAGATTTGTGATATAGCCGTACCCAGGCCGTTCCCAGCTGTGATGTTCTGCAGGGCTCCGATGGCAGCCTCCTGGGTGTAGGGACGGATGCTGCGGGCCATGATTGACAGGTACATCCGCACTGTGATGGCGCTCCACAGCCACTCTATCCCACAGGGACTACCCTTCTCCTCCAGCAGAGGGCACTTTGGATCAAGACGCTATAGGACAAAAACAACCAGAAAACAGGCCCTTTAATTCAAAGTTAACTTCCAGATACCAGGTTTCATAGTACATTTCAATCAATGTGTATAAAGCTTTTAACAAATACATTTGTCAAAGAAAACTGGGCTTAAAGAGTTAGTTCAAAATGTATGCTTTCTCACTTACCAAGGCGGCTTATCCATAACATAGGCATTGCTCATTTACTTTAGTGGTAATAACTTATTTATAACCAGATAGAAACAGTGGCTGTCAAGTACATGATAAGGGCAACAAAGAAGATAACAGCCACAACATAGAGGTCATGGGAGCCTACCTGGATGATTTTGGCACTGCGGGGAGCCGAAAACAGCCGGGGGTCTTGGTCTTTGGAGCCAGGTTGAGTCGGGAGACTCATGGAGCTCGCTGGTGTACTTCTGTGGAAGATCCACCACCATCTGGTAGGAGAGGTTGTGTAGGATGCACACACAGTTCTCTGTGGACTGTAGAGGAGAGAAGTGGTTCTGTTCAGGGGACCAGATTGGTGATTGCCTATGATTTTAAGATCAAACATTCTGCAGATGTCCATTGCCAAACAATTAATTGTAGAGCAGAGCTGGTTCATGATGTTGTTTTCTTGATATTTAACACTAAAGGCCAGATTAATAAGTTGTTCTAAAGAGACATAAGTTGATAAAATATGGGCCAAAAACAACCAGTCTTATTTAAGCATTTCCTGTCAATATTTATTCCCACCTACAAATGTTAAGTAATGCTTTGTACGAAAAGAAACAAGTGAACATTTTGCACAAAAGCTTAGTAAATGTTACTTTAGTCATTCACATGCATACCTTGTCATCAGGCTTGTAGTCGGCTATGGTTCCCCGGATGTAGTATACCAGTGAGTCAATAAGGTTCTCACACTGCCGCATGGCTTTTCTCCCATCTGGACCAGCTGAGCTTATGTTTCTGACAACAACAATGACAGGTTGTCATTATTGCCACTAGGCAACAACAAAAGCATTCTTTGCATTCCAGACATTGGCCAAACTGGCAAAATATCTATTCCAGCTGTTGGCCAGATGAGCCAAATGTTTATGTAGCTAGAGATATTTGGTGTACTTTACCAAGGTTTTCTGGTTATCTGCAGTTAAAGCCATTAGAATAGGTCAATGTAATAAAACGTCTCTTCTATGTGTTGAGAGATAGCAACGTGTGTTTCAAGCACAAAGGAAACATAAACAAATGAGTAACATGAGTTAATATTTCACTTTAATTTCAACCACTTGTCAATGAGTCAACTGTTCCACTTCCTTTTAGATGAAGTCAGCACAGAGAAAAAACACATGACAGTTGCCTCAATACATGTGACCACATGGTCATTTTTTATTCCTAAAACCATGGGCATTTATCTGAAAAAGTCACTCAAATATATAGAAAATTCTGCAGCCTTTTTGTTAACGTCAAGCCAAATACAGTAACATGAGTGATGCCCCAAGGTTATGGCTGTGAGTTGGAGTGTCGTGTGTTTTCATTTTAAAATCAGGCAAAAGACTGTGGAATTCCTCAGAGTTACACAAGTCAACGGTTGCCAGGGCTTGATAGCACCAGCCAATATGGATTCTGAGGTTTCAATTCTACTAGAGCCACTAAGAGGGGGAGAGGGCTCCGTTAATAATTTAGTCCCTGACTGTTTTCAGTCGTATCGGATGCTAGGCAAAAGCGAAACACTCCTTGTAATACCATGTTGTGTTTGTCAGGTGCTATATCTGTGCCAAACCAAATCAATCGCCGCCGGTTCAATAGGAACGCAAGGTATGCAGGATATTGTTTCCAGCGCATTACTGCTCCATCGAGGTGATGCTGACTAGGCAGAAGTCATCATGCCTGTTTTGTCAGGTGGAAAGGAGTAACAGGATGACAATGGCCTTTGAGGAACCTCACAGTTCTCACTCATGGCGAGGGAGGCTGTCAGGAGATAAATATAAAATGCTTGACAAAGCCTTGTGAGATGTAACACTGTGGTGAGAGATGGATTGCACATGAACCGTCTGGGTCACCGTATAATAATAATAATAATCATCATCATCAGTGCCTTCAGAAAGTATTCACACCCCTTGAATTTTTTTCACATTTTGTTGGTTACAGACTACATTTTAAATGGATTAAATTGAGATTGTGTCACTGATCTACACACAATACCCCATAATGTTAAAGTGGAATTATGTTTTAGAAATGTTTACAAATTAACTAAAAATGAAAAGCTGAAATGTCTTGAGTCAATAAGTATTCAACCCTTTTGTTATGGCAAGCCTAAATAAATTCAAGAGTAAAATTTTGCTTAAGTCACATTATAAAGTTGAATGGACTCACTCTGTGTGCAATAATAGTGTTTAACATGATTTTTAAATGACTATGTCATCTCTGTACCCCACACATACAATTATCTGTAAAGTCCCTCAGTCTAACAGTGAATTTCAAGCACAGATTCAACCACAAAGACCAGGAAGGTTGTTTTTTTTGCCAATGGTTTGCAAAGAAGGTAGATGTGTAAAAAATAAAAAAAAAGCAGACATTGAATATCCCTTTGAGCATGGTGAAGTTATTAATTACACTTTGGATGCTGTATCAATACACCCAGCCACTACAACGATACAGGCGCCGTTCTAACTCAGTTGCCAGAGAGGAAGGAAACCGCTCAGGATTTCACCATGAGGCCAATGGTGACTTTAAACAGTTATAGAGTTCAATGGCTATGGTAGGATAACTGAAGATCAATAACATTGTAGTTACTCCACAATACTAACATAATTGACAGAGTGAAAAGAAGGAAGCCTGTACAGAATAAGAATATTGTATCCTGTGTGCAATAAGGCACTAAAGTAATACTGCAAAAATGTGGCAAAGAAATGAACTCTTTGTCCTGAATACAAAGCGTTATGTTTGGGGGCAAATCAAACACTCACTGACTACCACTCTTCATATTTTAAAGCATGGTGGTGGCTGCATCATCTTATCAATATGCTTGTCATTGGCAAGGACTAGGGAGTTTTTTAGGATAAAAATAAACGGAATAGAGCTAAGCATAGGCAAAATCCTAGAGGAAAACTTGGTTGTCAGCTTTCCAACAGACCCAGAGACAAATTCACCTTTCAGCAGGACAATTACCTAAAACACAAGGCCAAATATACACTGGAGTTGCTTATAAGATGATATTGAATGTTCCTGAGTGGCCTAGTTACAGTTCTGACTTAAATTGGCTTGAAAATCTATGGCGAGACTTGAAAATGGCTGTCTAGCAATCATCAACAACCAATTTGACAGAGCTTGAATCATTTTTAAATGAATAATGGGCAAATATTGTACAATCCAGGTGTGTAAAGCTCTTAAGAGACTTACAGAGAAAGACTCACAGCTGTAATCACTGCCAAAGGTGATTCTAACATGTATTGACCCAGGGGGTTGAATACTTATCTAATAAAGGTACATCAGTGTTTTATAGTGTAATTTAAAAAATTTAAATAAATTATTCTACTTTGACATGAGTATTTTGTGTAGATCATTGACAATTTTTTTCTAAATTAAATCCATTTGAATCCCACTTTGTAACACAACAAAATGTGGAAAAAGTCAAGGGGTGTGAATACCTTCTGAAGGCACTGTATACCATTTAGCAGACTCTTTTATCCAAAGCGACTTTCAGTCATGCATGCATACATTTTACGTACGGGTGGACCCGGGAATCGAACCCACTATCCTGGCATTGAAAACACTATGCTTTACCAACTAAGCTACAGAGGACCATCAATCAAGAAATGATTTCATGATCATTCCAAACATAACTACTATACCCCTTTCTGCATCCCAGGCTGCCCTAAGATGGATCACTAGAAATGCTTGATCACAGATACTACATAGGTCGGTGCAAAAATCACAAATGGCCAATAAACACCTATGTCCAGACCAGACAACCTACCGGAGGCAGCCAGTGGCGTTGTAAAAGGTGTCTGGGTCAGCCAGCATGCCGTCTTTGGGGTTCTCCCCCTCAGACAGGCCTGAGCAGGGCACCAGGACAGAGGTGGTCAGGATCTCCAGGGCCTCTTTGGAGAGATGCTCCTTCAGCAGGTCATGGGAGGATAGGTTCCACAACAGCCCTGTGGAACATGTTTCATTCTTAGGTTACTACGGTCATTACATTTTATCACATAATTTCATGTAAATCACATGTTCACAAAGCATCTCAGAGTAGGAGTGCTAGGATCAGGTCCCCCCTCTTATTCATTATGATTTAAAAGGCTAAACTGATCCTAGATCAGCTCTCCTGCTCTGAGGCACTTTGTAAATACAGGCCCTGGTCATTAATAAAGTGCTACGACGATTTCTTTCAGATCTACCCGAGGAGGTGCTCAAACTAACCAGTGAGCTGCCGCCGGGTCTCTATGTCGCGACTTCTCCTGAGCAGACGCAGTACGGGGGCCACGCCCTCGTTATCCTTCACCTCCATCTTGTTCTGGCTGCTCTCGAAGACAACGTTTCGGAGCGCCCTGCCGCTTATCCGCTCCAGCTCCTCGCTGTCGCTCTGCAGCAGTTTGATCAACTTGGGTATCCCGTGGAGGTAGAACACCTGGGGACAGACAGGCACAGCTATTCATCTACCCTTGTTTCCTATGAAGTGTGAGCTCAACTTGAATTTTCATGTGAATCGCCCACATAATCTCAATATAAATTGAAGGGAAAATACTGTATTGGCAACATCAGCTGTAGGTGTAGGCCTACTGCCCGGCAGCCTTTAACCTAAATTGAGGGGCCAAGTCAACATGAGTACAGATGGGCCCCAGCTCACCATCTTCCTAGCGTCAGCGCTGTTGAAACATTGGTTTTGAATAAAGCTGGCAGCAGTGATCTGCATCTCCTCATTCTCCTGGCCCAGCAGGTTCACTGCCCTCTCCAATGTCAGCTCAGGCACCTTGCTCTCAGGCTTCCTGTGTATGGGAGAGAGCAATGAAGAGGAACTTCCTGTCAATGACAAACACACACACACTCACTTTATCAATCCCAAAAGCTGATTCATCCAATTTCTCATCCTCACAACACTTTCCATTGTATTCATTTATATGCACCTATTAGAAAATCTAGGTAAATCATTGACATGAAATGACAGATAAGCAACTGAACCACCTCTATTGTCTGGAAGACTATTTTATAGTTAACCAATAGTTTTAGTACCAGCCTCGATCAGCCACAAAAATCTGGAACCAACCGGACCCTGAACAGCTTCTATCCCCAAGCCATAAGACTGTTAAATAGTCACTTTATTCCTAGTTATATGTACATATCTACCTTAATTACCTCGTACCCCTGCACATTGACTCAGTACTGGTACCCTGTGTGTAGAGCCAAGTTATTGTTACTCATTGTGTATTTATTATTACTTTTACATTTTATTACTTTTCTATTATTTCTCTATTTTCTTTCTCTCTGCATTGTTGGGAAGGGCCCGTAAGTAAGCATTTCACTGTTAGTCTACACCTGTTGTTTACAAAGCATGTGACGAATAAGATTTGATTTGAGTTGTTGAGAACTAAATGAACTGCCAGATCTAATCAACTACAGGTTTGTGTAGAGCAACACATAAACCGTCTTACAGTGCAGTGAGTTCCTTCACGTCTCTCTGCTGGATCTCTGGCTCCGCCGCCTCCCTCTTCTGGCCCATGTCCACCTCCATGCTGACCAGCGAGGCCGGGTACGAGGGAGGCCATTTGGCTCCCACAGGCCCCTGGCTCTCCCTCCCCACCTGGGCCCGCCAGACCAGGCCCTCTGCTCTCTGGGTAGGATTGAATGACCCGTAGCCTGTTTGTCTCCCTGCCCCCCTTTGAACCTCCATCTGGTAGGGGCTGTTGTCGGTGCGAATCGCAGGGCTGCTGCACAGGAATGAGTGGTCTGCCGAGAGGGGGCTGAGGACCTCGAGTCTGTCTGAGGGACTGGCCCCAGTGGTCGTTGCCGCTGTTAGCCATGGCGTGTGTCCTTGTGCTACGGGCCATTTCCGAATGGGCATAACGCCGCATCAAGTCTGTCCCGCACGACCGCTCCACTGAAGTCCCCATCATTGGCGGCTGGCTAGGGCCGGGAGGGTGTAGGTTCCGAAACGGAGTGTCCCGTAGGCCAGACGGGGAGCGAGGTAACTCAGGTCTGGAGACTGGGGTCAAATCCACCCTCTTAGACGGACTTCCTATATTCTCCTTCAAAGACGACAGGCTGCTGAAGTCCACGCCGCCGTAATCTGGCCCAAAGATGAGTGTGTCTACATGGAAAGGTTAAAAGCAGCGGTTGCCCCATTTCAGAAGGCTTACAACTGAATCAACCATAAAGAGATTTCTGGTAATAATGCTAAAACATCTGTGTAAATCAGTTGCATATAATTGGACACAGTCGTGATGACTCAAAGCAACACAAAAGGTTTAGGGAAAAAGATCATACAAAATGCTCTCTCTGATGTCTGAATAACCACTGTTGTGCGTTTTATATACTGAAAGCCACACCTTAGGTTTCCTTTGGGAATCATAAAGGTATTATTCAATAAAATGCAGTTCAATTCAATTGTCTATGTGAGATAATAGAATTTCAACGTTTGGTAGAACAAAGGGGCGATAAATATGTCAAGTGTGCCAGAAGGAAAGGCTTCAGTTGTCACATTATAGAGATAGTGTTAGATACCCACCTCTGCACTATGGGCTGGGGTCTTATAATAGCTGCACATCCCTGAGACTATCCCATTTGTTTTTATGCAAACCATATGGGCGGTACATTCAAAACCAATGCAGACCACAGTTTTTTTTAGGGCAATAGATACCATCTCCTTTTCCTGCTGTTTCTTGTGAAGTTCATCACGTCAGTGACGCACTAAATATGGAATTCAAGTTTTAAAAAACAACACTTCATGTATCCTACAGACACATTGCACTTGACTGCCATGGAGGGTGAAGTCCCTTGCTCCGGAGTTGAATCACGTAGCTGTTAATTCTAACATCCAGGCTCTCCAGATTAATTTCTGGGAGGCTAATGCGCCTGTGACTGTGGATAATGGGTTGTGTGTGTGAGTTGTGTGTGTATACTATAGGATAGGCCTTACCTTCATGTTAGACAAGATTCCATCTCTGGAACCGGTGATACTTGGTGGGTTTCTGGATAGATGAAGACTGCCTGAAAGATAAACCACATGTGTTCTGAAGGATCATGCCATTTTACCAATTCCCCTAATTACCCTTTTGGACACTTGCCCTCTCCTATTGGAAAGGGTAAATGGGGGAGGACTACAAATACAGTAGGCTTGAGGAGATTGAATAGAATAGTTTGCTGACATGATTGCAAACGTCATGGTAAATAAAATGTCACTAAGAATCTGACACCAATGACTAGGCCTGTATGTCCATTTGGTTGCATCTGGTTTCGACCCGCCTTGTTTCCCTGGTAGACTATGCCTAAACATTTTCCCCCATCCTCAAATTCCCGAGGCGATATCAATAGCCTAATCTTACAGACCTTGCTTGTTCATACAGACTCAATGTAAACACACGTTAAACTAACGTTACTATTTTACCACTGGCCGTTGTCTTTTGCCCTTACGAGCAAGTGTGAGCCGCACTTGTTGCTGAACACGAAAACTCCGGTCGTTTGAATGAGTCTTTGTATTACCCTCTGGTGGTAATGCCAAACTTGTGTCAACTGCGTCAAGTGTGAATGAGTCTAGCGCAGGTAAAACTGACTTCATAAATTGCGGCTCTTCCATGATTCCGTAGATCTCCAAACGTGTAATTCCGTAAAATAGGCCGCAGATTCATCAAAAAGTGGCACTATCGTCCTTTTCCGACCTGTTCATACACAGTAACTCGGTGTTCCCGAACGGTGAAATATTCGGGTGAGTCCGTTCCGGTGCAAGTGGGACACTTGAGTTCATTGTCACTGGGGTGTGGTCTGTATAGTCGTCACCTGTAATATCATTTTACAAATAAGGAAGTGAAGACATCCTGGGAAGAATGCCAAAATGTTATCGTTCCTAGGCTACAAGGCCAATAGCAACGCTTGTAGATCCGGGATGGGGCAACTGGCGCCCCGGCTTTGTAGGCCCGCAGATAAGGCTCCCCCACCCACATTAAATTTTTTTTAGGAACTGTCAGGGTCTGAATTTACTGTTAAGAGTTGGACTAGTAGAATACACAAGGTGCAATTTCGAAATTTGGTTGTGCATCAGCTGTTTTTCTCTTATGTCAGTTACTGACAATCACTCACTTATTAGTTCATGTCAGCAAAACATTTTTAGATTGGTCATTTAGTCTAGAGGCCAGCTATCTAAACCATGGTCGAATTATCGACCGGGGCCCCGATTGATCATCAGATATCATATAAAAAACTGCAAACATGTCTCCACACTATGGCAAAATGTTGTTGTTTTTAAATCAGGAAATTGGCTGTAAAACTGTAAATGTTTCTCTCTTCCCAACCTGGTCTCAGAGCATTTTGTATTATTCTGTATGTAAATTCGAGACACATTTATCAAATCAAATCAAATCAAATCAATCAAATCAAATCAAATTTTATTGGTCACATGCGCCGAATACAACAGGTGCAGACATTACAGTGAAATGCTTACTTACAGCCCTTAACCAACAGTGCATTTATTTTAAACAAAAAAGTAAGAATAAAACAACAACAATAAAAGTGTTGAGAAAAAAAGAGCAGAAGTAAAATAAAGTGACAGTAGGGAGGCTATATATACAGTAAAATAAAGTGACAGTAGGGAGGCTATATATACAGGGGGGTACCGTTGCAGAGTCAATGTGCGGGGGGCACCGGCTAGTTGAGGTAGTTGAGGTAATATGTACATGTGGGTAGAGTTAAAGTGACTATGCATAAATACTTACTTAGCAGAGTAGCAGCAGCGTAAAAAGGATGGGGTGGGGGGGCAGTGCAAATAGTCCGGGTAGCCATGATTAGCTGTTCAGGAGTCTTATGGCTTGGGGGTAGAAGCTGTTGAGAAGTCTTTTGGACCTAGACTTGGCACTCCGGTACCGCTTGCCGTGCGGTAGCAGAGAGAACAGTCTATGACTAGGGTGGCTGGAGTCTTTGGCAATTTTTAGGGCCTTCCTCTGACACCGCCTTTAATATGATATGTTATGTTTAGTATAGTATGTATTGATTTGTGGATGTCCATCATCCATTTCGTATATGTTATGAATTACAATTCGTATGATACAAATTTGCAAAACATATGATATGTTCCAAATTCCAATATGTTGTGGCTAACGTTAGCTAGGTGGCTGACGCTAGCTAGGTGGCTCACGCTAGCTAGGCTAGGGGTTAGGGGAAGGGTTAGCTAACATGCAAAGTAGTTGAAAAGTTGCTAACATGCTAAAGTTATACGCTCACCCATCCACCCTGACCAACCACCCTCCTTTTGTTATCGTCTTAAGTAACCTGTCTTACGTAATCATACCAAACATAACATATCATACTAATTTGAGAGTCAGATTTACAAAATGAGTAGAATTGCATGAAATTAGTTATAAAATTGCAAAATCTTCTCTCCGGCCCATGGCAAAATGTGTAGAATTGCAGGAAATTAACTAAAACTTCAATTTTCTGGGGGGGACAACTTCACTTAAGGCCCCCAAAAGGCTAGGGCCGGCACTGACTGCATGTGTGGGTAGGCAGACCAGCGAGCCACTGAGGCCCCTCATGAGTGCCAAATTAATTAATTAATTAATTGTTTGTCGCCCCCACCCCCATCCCTGTTGTAGATCAGTGGTTCCCAACCTTTTTCGGGTACTGTACCACCAACTGAATTTTGCTGTGCCCGGAGTACCCCTGAAGTACCCCCTCGTGCATTTTACCAGTAGGCCTATGGTCTCATGAGTATTCTCAAGTACCCCCTGTGGATAGGCCAAGTACCCCCAGGACTTCTAGTACTGGGAACCACTGTTGTAAATTATGCTGAATTCTGGATGAGGTCTGTTAATTGTAACACTTTTTTTCCATTTACTATCCAATCATTTCGGATATACAACACCTGTATCACACCTGTCAATTACTAATACCCTTTGAGTCTCACAAAGTCACACTTTATGTTCTCTATACCACATTTGGGTAGTTCTGTGTACTAATCAAGCAAAAGTGTTGGATATGCCTGAAGAGCAAGCAGGCTGGCATGCACCTGAAATTGAATGTAATGCTGTGATGATGTCAAGTTGGGTACTGTGACAAAAATCAAGAATATTAGTGCAAATGAATAAAACAAGTATTGTATGAAACTAATGCATATTGATGATAACTAGTGTTATAGGCAAGACCATTCACCTCACTGTGTAATGGCTCTCTACATTTTAATTAAAGGAGGTGTTCCCAGTGCAGTACAGCACTAAGTATGACACAGCACTGCAGATTCTGCTGTGGGAGTTCTTCTCCAGACTGGAGGAGCTGCTGCCGGTGCCCAGCTTTACACAAGTACTGATATGAATACATCTTCATCCTATCCATTAAAATGTGAAAAATGTTGCGTTTACAGTTGTGAATGAATGAACCCCCTTTAATAAATGAATCAATGGACTGAACATCAACACGTGTCCAGTGGGTAGGAGCTAGGGGTTGATTTGGGATTGGACTGCACTCTCCTTTTTAACTTTAAGTTTGCCTCTCTCACAAAACTTGAGACATCTGTGGCATTGTGTTGTATGACAAAACTGCACATTTTAGAGTGGCCTTTTATTGTCCCCGGCACAAGGTGCACCTGTGTAATGATCATGCCGTTTAATCAGCTTCTTGATATGCCACACCTGTCAGGTAGATGGATTATCTTGGCAAAGGAGAAATGCTCACTAACAGGGATGTAAACAAATTTGTGCACAACATTTTAGAGAAATAAGCTTTTTGTGCGTATGGAAAATGTCTGGTATATTTTTTTCTGCTCATTAAACATGGGACCAACACTTTACATGTTGCGTTTATAGTTTTGTTCAGTGTACATGGTAGTTACAGTGGGGAGAACAAGTATTTGATACACTGCCGATTTTGCAGGTTTTCCTACTTACAAAGCATGTAGAGGTCTGTAATTTTTATCATAGGTACACTTCAACTGTGAGAGACGGAATCTAAAACAAAAATCCAGAAAATCACATTGTATGATTTTTAAGGAATTAATTTGTATTTTTTTGCATGACATAAGTATTTGATCGCCTACCAACCAGTAAGAATTCCGGCTCTCACAGACCTGTTAGTTTTTCTTTAAGAAGCCCTCCTGTTCTCCACTCATTACCTGTATTAACTGCACCTGTTTGAACTCGTTACCTGCTCATAAAGACACCTGTACACACACTCAATCAA
>NW_025536474.1:0-57700 GCF_020615455.1 Coregonus clupeaformis
CGCTATCATTTGTATAAGGGCACGACAAAGCCTATTCCCCCTCAGGAGACTGAAAATATTTGGCATGGGTCCTCAGATCCTCAAAAAATTATACAGCTGCACAATCCTGACTGGTTGCATCACCAAAAAAACATTCGACATTAGAAAGTTCATTTATAGTTCTAAACATATTTAGGGTGTTTTTTCCTTACTGAGGAGTTGGCAACACTGAATTTGTGGCCCGCTTCACATCCGTAGGGACAAGCGGGTACCAGGGCTGCGTCCAGCAGGAGGACGGAGACGTTGGCCACATTCAGATACAAATGTATTATGTAGAGAAAACATGCCTCTGATTCTAATGAATCATGTCACTTCTATTCAGGGTATTTCTATCTGCAACTTTCCAAAACGTTTTTGTACTGAACATGCCCAGGCGAAACGCACTGACCTATATACGAACCTGAAAAGCCTCACAAATGAAAACGTGTAATGGACCCCGCGCCATGTGCTTTAAAATATTCACGTTCTTCAATCACTCGGATTGACACGAACATTACACAAAACCTTTCCCAAATGTGATAATACTTTGACTGATTTCTTATCTAACATGTTATTTCGATATTAGACAGTGTAAAAGTGCTATTACATACCAGTAGTTATAAAGAGAAACGGAAATAACAGTCCCGCCGTTTTCTTTGTTCTGAAGAATGGTGCGCGCCTCCCCGGAAGTTCCTGTTCCCCAACTACCACAATGCAACAGCGACATCTTCTTCTTCTTCTGTGGGTTTTATGGCAGACTACTTCCAAAAGTTGTATTGCCACCACCAACTGGACGGTTTGAAACCACAAAATAAATTAAATAAAAAATACATCCATGCTTAATAGTGATACTAACTTACTCCACCCTAATAAAAATAGTACATTGCCAAAACAAACAAAACTCCCATTTCTTCCTTCCTTTAAATCTCCATATCTCCCTTCTCAGTCTCTAGGACCTGAGATGGTGGTTCGGCTTTTGACAATATTCCATGTAACTCTTTTGCCGAGAAATCTTTCAGCCCCAGGAACCGTTGGTGACCATCACTGATTTGATTCAGAGAATATTGGTGACTAGCAAATTGGCTTGTACCAATGTGTAGAGGTGTCGTGACATGTATTGAGTGGATAAATAAAACATATATTATTTTGAATGCCATGAATTGAACAAAAGCATTATATTTACTGCAAAGATAACCCCCAACAACTACAATGATTCAGTAGATCAATAATGTTACAGTACTCTAGCATGTCTCACAGCTGCTTATGCTGACAAAGCATGTTAGTGAATAGGTCAGATTTAGCTTTGTGATGCTCATTTAAACTTCCTGTCTTGTTCAGCTTCAGAAAAACAGTAAATATGTCTCCCTTTCCTCTGCACAGTTCTCTCACAGTGAGAAACAATAGGATTACAATAGAGTGTGCTACGATTTCTTGAGAATTAAGTGATGGAATGATTTTAATCTTAGCTAGTCAGACAACTGATGAGGATTCTCACATGTATGTATTTGTTGGTGTCTATTTAAGTGGCCATGTTGAGAGAAACTCTTCCAACAGTCAGAGCAGGAGTACCAGATCCCTTGATATTTTGCAGCTCTTCCCACAATCAGAGCAGGGAAATAGATTATCTCCTGTGTGTATTTTTAGGTGTATTTTTTAGCTTTGATAGAATTGGGAAAATCTCCTCACAATGTGGGCAGTGGTGAGACCTCTTAGCTCTGTGATCTTCCTGCTGTTGCTCTCTGGATGTAGAGAATGTCTCAACGTGGTCTCCTGTGTGAACAACATTAGAAGAACCAGTCAGTTGGTGTGATTTACATCAATCACATTTATTTTATAAAGCCCTTTTTACATCAGCCGTTGTCACAGAGTGCTTTACAGATACCCTAACCTAACGTATCAGGCGTAAAAGAAACGCCTAAACCAGGTCCACAGAATCCAGAAGCTTCCGGTTTTCAGGCTTTGCCTTCCTCTCTGCCTTTTCCCTGAAACACGGATGCTTCCGGTGTTTGTTGACTCCGCTGAGGGCGCAGGTACCGAGACTAAAACCCCAAAGAGCAAGCAATGCAGAATCACAGTGACTAGGAAAAACTCCCTAGAAGGAAGGAACCTAGGAAGAAACCTAGAGAGGAACCAGGCTCTGAGCAGTGGCCAGTCCTCTTCTGGCTGTACTGGGTAACAAATGACTTTATATAAGTATGCTGTACAATACAGGGGAATAAAACTATTCTAAAGTGTTACGAGCCATATCATCCTCCACTCACTATCACAAGGTTTAGTAACCATCAGGGTTGGGGTCAATTCCATATCAATTCACATTTTAACATTTGACTAATTCAGCAGACACTCTTATCCAGAGTGACTTACAATAGTGCATTCATCTTCAGATAGCTGGGTGAGACAACAACGCATCACAATCGTATCAATTACATTTTCTAGGGTGCAGAAAGGGAGTAGAGTAGGGTGGTAAAGATGGTAGGTTGGAGGAGAGATGGAGAGAAAAGGAAACAAAGTAGGGGTCAGAAACTTGGAGGGGGGTTGCAGTGAGATTAGTAGGAGAACAGCCTCTAGTGAAGATGGGGTCAAGCAGTGGGAGGGGACTGGGAAAGGGTGAGGTCAAAAGAGGAAAGGTGTTTCCAGTAAACCAATTTTCCTGATTGAAAAACATTGAAGAGAATTGGAATTAGAATGACAGTGTACTTCCTGAATTGACTGGAATTTAAATGGAATTGACACCAACCCTGGCAACTACACATACTCATTTCATAGAACTTCAAAACACTGGCAGTATGTCTACTTCACTTCTTTAGTCTACTCTCTGATCACTCCAGATAGCCCAGTTAATAAAACACATGCTGACAATACTGGTGTCATCCATGCAAGTCTCAGTAGCATGAAAGAACATCTATCTTATCATCGAAACAGTTCTATAACAACTTTTCATGCACAACGATAAATCAAGCTTTGTTGTGGTCAGTTCTTCAGGGGTGTCAGAATGACAGAATGAACTTATGGAGGTTTTACTATTGGAGATAACTCCTAGATGTAGATAGTACTATAGTGGCGGGCCCAACCCCAGACTTCTCTTTTATCAACCCAAAGGTTTTACTGTCTTCTCAGGAATTCAGCCTTCTCTGTGTTGCTCCCCACATCCCCCTATTCTGAATGATGCATTATCTCACCATCCCCCATTATTAATGATGCATTATCTCACCATCCTCCATTCTGAATGATGCATTATCTCACCACCCCCCATTCTGAATGATGCATTATCTCACCATCCCCCATTCTGAATGATGCATTATCTCACCATCCCCCATTCTGAATGATGCATTATCTCACCATCCCCCATTCTGAATGATGCATTATCTCACCATCCTCCATTCTGTCACACCTCTGAGCTCCTGTTGTGATAACATACTGTAGGTCTGATATCTGATTGGAAGTTAACTCAACAGTGATGTTATTGATCAACAAGTCCGATTTTCAATCCAAACATGGTCAAATGGTTCTAAAAGGGTCTTAGCTTCAGTGTGTCTTTCTCTTTTGTTCTTGACCTGCTGTGGTGAGAAATATAATGAGTGTACAAAACATTAGGAACACCTTCCTAATATTGAGTTGCACCCCCTTCTGCCCTCAGTAAAGCCTAACTTTGTCAGGGCATGGACTCTACAAGGTGTCGAAAGCCTTCCACAGGGATGCTGGCTCATGTTGACTCCAATGCTTTCCATAGTTGTGTCAAGTTGGCTGGATGTCCTTTTGGTGGTGGACCGTTCTTGATACCCACGGGAAACTGTTGAAACTGCGGGAAACTGCGTTGTAGTTCTTGACACACTCAAACCGGTGCGTCTGGTACCTACTACCATACCCTGTTCAAAGGCACTTAAATATTTTGTTTTGCCCATTCACCCTCTGAATGAAACACATACACAAAAAATCCTTCTTTAACCCGTCTCCTCCCCTTCATCTACACTGAAGTGGATTTAACAAGAGTCATCGATAAGGGATCATAGCTTTCACCTGGTCAGTCTATGGCAGGGAAAGAAGCAGGTGTTCCTAATGTTTAATACACTCAGTGTACACTGTCTTTCTCTCTACCCCTCTCCCATGAGCTGTGGGCCACGACACAAGCTATGGATTCTCCCTATCCCATGAGCTATGGGCCATGACACAAGCTATGGATTGTCTCTATCTCATGAGCTATGGGCCATGACACAAGCTATGGATTCTCTCTATCTCATGACCTATGGGCCATGACACAAGCTATGGATTCTCTCTATCCCATGAGCTATGGGCCATGACACAAGCTATGGATTGTCTCTATCTCATGAGCTATGGGCCATGACACAAGCTATGGATTCTCTCTATCTCATGACCTATGGGCCATGACACAAGCTATGGATTCTCTCTATCTCATGAGCTATGGGCCATGACACAAGCTATGGATTCTCTCTATCTCATGACCTATGGGCCACGACACAAGCTATGGATTCTCTCTATCTCATGAGCTATGGGCCACGACACAAGCTATGGATTCTCTGTCTTTCTCTTCCTGTCTGATCATGTTTAGATACTTAATGTTTTGTTTAATGTCAGTATTGACTTGTAACTTAGGCTTCACGCCTTGGGCAGAAGGTAACTGAAAGGTTGCTGGTTCAAATCCCCGAGCTGACTAGGTGAAATATCTGTCGATGTGCCCTTGAGCAAGGCACTTAACCCAAGTTCCTCTAAAAATTAAAGAAATTTAAGTAAATCGTTAATTTTACAATGTAATTCAATCTATTTTCCTTTAGTATTCCACTATCAGACCAATTCTTGCTAGTCAACATCAACTCATTGCCTAATGCTTGCTTGCATATTTTAATCATCTTTATGGTGTCAGATAAACATTTTAGTAGACTTTGTTAATACATACATTGAAGTATTTTCATGAGTCGCAGGTGAGGTGTTCTATATATATGATCACTAAAGAACCTACTCTTACCATGAGAAACAGATTTCCCAATCTTCTCCTCCTCTTCTTCATCTTTAATGTTGACATTCAGCTCCAGTGTTTGACTGCAGTCTTCCAGCTTCACTGATGCCATCTCTGGATCCTGCAGTAAACTGGGCTCCACTGTCACAATCAGGACCCAGTGACTGTAGGTTTGGACTGACTCAGTGTGGAAGGAGAGAGGCAGACTGGGTTTGTCCTCACTGTTAATTACATTTACATTTACATCATTTAGCAGACGCTCTTATCCAGAAAGCGACTTACAAATTGGTGCATTCAACTTATGATAGCCAGTGGGACAAGCACTTTTATTTATGGGGGGGGTTAGAAGGATTACTTTATACTATTCCAGGTATTCCTTAAAGAGGTGGGATTTCAAGTGTCTCCGGAAGGTGGTCAGTGACTCCGCTGTCCTGGCGTCTGTAAACTCTGGACAGATTTGAACAATTGCTGCCTAAAATGCTGTGGTGCTTACTAACACGACAGGAAATATTGTGTTAGATGTGGGCCATCACATGAATTCTCAGCTCTTTCATTCTGAATATTCATATCAATGACTCACCCTCAAATGGACCATCAATACCAGAGTTCTACAATACTATTTACATAATCAACTGGACATTACAACAGCCTGAACTTCAATATAGTCCTGGGCATATATTGGACTCTAACAATGGGGGATGGAAAGGGTCTGTTGAAATGAATACTGTAGTGGTGTGAGAAAGGTAACACAAGCTTCCTCTCTGGTTCCACTCCCTAATAGTAAGTGGGTCATTTTAAAACACATAAAAATGAAAAAAAGACAAATAATATATTTGTTGTTTTATTTAATTGTTACCAAAGAAGAAAAACTGTCTAAGTCCTTTATACTGAAAACATCTATTCATATGCATTATAGAAAATAATGGGGTATAGCAAATTGGATTGTCCTAATGGTGATGTGTAGAGGTGTAGTGACATGTTTTGACTAGATAAATAATATAGAAGAGAAATTGGCTCAGTTAAAATGTTTAAAATCCCAGTGATAAAACACAGTGCTAAAGGTTTTAAAACAGAGGCTGCCGTATGCCTGTAGATTACATCACCATAATCAAGCACTGGGATTTGGAGTGGGTCTAGGGTATCCGGGATGATGGTGTTGATGTGAGCCATGACCAGCCTTTCAAAGCGCTTCATGGCTACCGACGTGAGTGCTACGGGGCGGAAGCCATTTAGGCAGGTTATCTTCGCTTTCTTGGGCACAGGGACTATGGTGGTCTGCTTGAAACATGTAGGTATTACAGACTCGGTCAGGGAGAGGTTGAAAATGTCAGTGAAGACACCTGCCAGTTGGTCTCTGTTTGTAAGTCATGGATATAATATGTCTCTCTCTGTTTGTAAGTCATGGATATAATATGTCTCTCTGTGTTTGTAAGTCATGGATATAATATGTCTCTCTCTGTTTGTAAGTCATGGATATAATATGTCTGTCTCTGTTTGTAAGTCATGGATATAATATGTCTCTCTCTGTTTGTAAGTCATGGATATAATATGTCTCTCTCTGTTTGTAAGTCATGGATATAATATGTCTCTCTCTGTTTGTAAGTCATGGATATAATATGTCTCTCTCTGTTTGTAAGTCATGGATATAATATGCCTCTCTCTGTTTGTAAGTCATGGATATAATATGTCTCTCTCTGTGTGTAAGTCATGGATATAATATGTCTCTCTCTGTTTGTAAGTCATGGATATAATATGCTTCTCTCTGTTTGTAAGTCATGGATATAATATGTCTCTCTCTGTTTGTAAGTCATGGATATAATATGTCTCTCTCTGTTTGTAAGTCATGGATATAATATGTCTCTCTCTGTTTGTAAGTCATGGATATAATATGCCTCTCTCTGTTTGTAAGTCATGGATATAATATGTCTCTCTCTGTTTGTAAATCATGGATATAATATGTCTCTCTGTTTGTAAATCATGGATATAATATGACTCTCTCTGTTTGTAAGTCATGGATATAATATGTCTCTCTCTGTTTGTAAGTCATGGATATAATATGTCTCTCTCTGTTTGTAAATCATGGATATAATATGTCTCTCTCTGTTTGTAAATCATGGATATAATATGTCTCTCTCTGTAAGTCATGGATATAATATGTCTCTCTCTGTTTGTAAGTCATGGATATAATATGTCTCTCTGTTTGTAAGTCATGGATATAATATGTCTCTCTCTGTTTGTAAGTCATGGATATAATATGTCTCTCTCTGTTTGTAAATCATGGATATAATATGTCTCTCTCTGTTTGTAAATCATGGATATAATATGTCTCTCTCTGTTTGTAAGTCATGGATATAATATGTCTCTCTCTGTTTGTAAATCATGGATATTGTAACGATCCCGGCAGTCTGAGTCGGGTCCTGTCTGGTGACTAGTTTTTCTGTTCGTGATCTCCAGTTTCCCGAGGGTTCGGGAACGCTCCGGGGAGCTCTCTTGATTTCCGCACCTGCATCCCATCAGCAATCTGCACACCTGGTCCTGATCATCACCCTTCTTAGGCTCTGGCCTAACATCCAGTCCCTGCCGGATCGTTAGCCATGAACAGTAGGTTTACCAGAGTATCAGTCTTAGAGCCTAGCGTTAGTTTTGTTGTTTTTGCACCTTGTTGGTTTGTTGCTTACTTACCCCCGTTTTGTTCCATCTGCAGTCACCCGTCCGGAACCTTCATCCAACCTCTGCCTGGTGGTCGGCGGCTGCCGACCAGGATGGGATCAACCACTGCACCCCCAACAACTAATCAACGCCGCCCGCTCTGTTCCCTGGATTATTCAGCATCACTCTTGAATTTGTAATAAACACTCACCTTCGTTTCAACTTACCTTGTCCTGGTCTGCTTCTGGGTTCTGGCTTAGCAACTCGTGACAGAACGATCCGGCCAGTAATGAACCCAGCGGACCTGGACTCTGTTCGCCATGCCATTACCCATCAGGAGAAGATGTTGGGCCATCATAGCACGGTACTACAGGAGATCGCGTTGTCAGTTCGGAACCTTTCTACCGGTCTGACGGAGGTCCAGAACCAACGCAAGTTTCCGGTGGAGGATCCACTACCGGTTTCACCCATCTCGCCTGCCGCTTCTGGAGCTGTGTCCTTCCGTGAGCCCAAGGTTCCGACGCCGGATAAATATGAGGGGGAGCTGGGAAGATGCCGTTCCTTCCTTATGCAGTGTGGATTAGTGTTCGATCTACAGCCCTACTCTTATGCCACAGACAAGGCTAGGATAGCCTTTGTGATTGCGTTGCTGCGTGGTCGAGCGCTGGAGTGGGCTTCAGCCGTTTGGGAACGACAAGACCCCTGCATGGCTTCATACCAGGGGTTCACGGCCGAGATGAGGAAGCTCTTCGACCATTCCGTCCGAGGGAGGGACGCAGCTAGGCGCCTGTTTTCGCTTCACCAAGGAACTCGCAGCGTGGCCGACTTCGTGATCGAGTTCAAGACGTTGGCTGTGGAGAGTGGGTGGAACGAGGAGTCTCTGCAAGCGGCCTTTTACCAGGGTCTGTCGGAGCAGCTCAAGGATGAGTTGATCTCCTATCCGAGCCTAGTGACCTGGACAGCTTGGTAGCCTTGTCTATTCGGGTGGATAATCGAGTCCGAGAGCGAAGGAGGGAGAAGCAATGGGGTCCGTCCAATCGATCAGCTTCTCAGTTCCCAGTCGGGTCGGGTGGTGGACCAGAACACGTCGATCATTCTCCACCACAAAGGATTAGTGGAGAGGTCCTCTCTCCCGATTCTGAACCCATGCAAGTGGGGCGGCACGGGTTAACCAAGGAGGAGCGTCAACATAGACGTAAGACCAACTGCTGCCTCTACTGTGGTAGCTCGGGACATTACATCTCCACTTGTTCCCGGCGGTCGTCAAACTGCCCGGCTCGCTAAAGTTGGGAGGACTTTTAGCGAGCCAGTTTCAACCTCTCAGTACCTCTGTCAGACCCCGTTTCCCGGCTACCCTTGTGAACAGGAATCAGAGCTTAGCGATTAACGCTTTTATCGATTCAGGTGCCGATGGAAGCTTTCTTGATGCCGAGTTGGTGGAACAGCTGGGGCTTTCCAAGGAGCAATTGCCGGAAGCCATTGAAGCGACCACTCTGAACGGCAGTAGTCTGGCACGTATCACGATGAGGACCGAACCGGTTAAGATGCGGTTGTCGGGGAATCATTCTGAGATGATTTCATTCTTCATTCTGCCGTCTTCCCATGTTCCTCTGGTCCTTGGATACCCCTGGCTGAAGGAACACAATCCCACGTTCGATTGGGTGACGGGCAAGGTAACGAGTTGGAGCCTTGATTGTCATGCTAACTGTCTCAAGACTGCCTGCCCCCATTCGGTTCCCAGTCAGGTGATTGAGGCTAAACCCCCAGATTTGTCCCTGGTTCCCGAGACATATCACGATTTGGGGGAAGTTTTCAGTAAGCAGAAGGCTCTATCACTCCCTCCCCACCGACCATATGATTGTGCCATCAACCTGTTCCCTGGAGCTGTCTACCCCAAGGGAAGGTTATACAGTATCTCCCGACCTGAACGTGAGGCTTTGGAGACCTACATCAAGGAGTCCCTAGCTGCTGGTCTCGTTCGTCCCTCGTCATCACCCCTGGGGGCAGGATTCTTCTTTGTGGGTAAGAAGGATGGCTCTCTTCGACCGTGTATTGATTATCGGGGGTTGAATGACATCACGGTCAAGAACAAGTATCCCCTGCCCTTGATGAGTTCTGCCTTCGACTCCTTACAGGGTGCTACGGTGTTCACCAAGCTAGACCTACGCGAATGCGTATCACATGGTCCGGATCAGAGAGGGGGACGAGTGGTTGACGGGTTTCAATACACCGATGGGTCACTCGGTATCAGGTGATGCCGTTTGGACTGACCAATGCTCCAGCGGTATTCCAGAGTATGGTGAACGACGTCCTGAGAGATATGATCGGTCTCTTTGTGTTTGTTTACCTGGATGACATTCTGATCTTCTCGAGGGAACCTTCCGACCACGTCCAGCATGTCCGGCAGGTTCTGCAGCGATTGTTGGAGAATCGCCTGTTCGTGAAGGCAGAGAAGTGCGAGTTTCACGCCCACACGACATCCTTTCTCGGGTACATCATCTCCAGGGGGAGAGATTAGGATGGACCAGGAGAAGGTTAGAGCGGTTCTGGAATGGGCCCAGCCCGGTACGAGATTGCAGCTCCAGAGATTTTTGGGGTTTGCGAATTTCTACCGCAGATTCATCCGGGATTACAGCCGTGTGGCCGCTCCGTTAACTGCCTTGACTTCCAGTATCAGGACCTTCAAGTGGAATCCGGAGGCGGATCGAGCGTTTCTGGATTTGAAGAGGCGATTCACCAACGCACCGATTCTCTCTCAACCGGACACGGCCCGTCAGTTCGTCGTTGAAGTGGACGCGTCTGATGTGGGAGTTGGCGCCATCCTGTCGCAGCGATGCTCCACGGACAGTAAACTCCATCCCTGCGCCTACTACTCTCGTCGCCTTTCGCCTGCGGAGAGGAATTACGATGTGGGTAACCGGGAGCTTCTCGCGGTGAAACTTGCCTTGGAGGAGTGGCGCCACTGGTTGGAGGGGGCGGAGCAACCGTTTATTGTCTGGACTGACCACAAGAATCTTGCTTACGTGCAATCGGCTAAACGTCTCAACTCCCGTCAGGCCAGGTGGGCGTTGTTTTTCGGACGATTCAAGTTTTCCCTGACGTTCCGACCTGGATCTAAGAACGGCAAGGCGGACGCCTTTGTCCCGGATGTTCTCCAAGACGGAGGAGAGTGGGTCCAAGACCGAGACAATTCTCCCCCGGAACTGCGTCGTGGGAGCAGTTATGTGGAAGATTGAGGAGGAGGTGCTGGCGGCCCTTCGGACTCAGCCCGGTCCCGGTAGCGGTCCACCCGGTCGGTTGTTTGTGCCTGAGTCGGTTCGTCCTGCTGTCCTCAAATGGTCCCACGCCAGCAAGATGGCTTGTCACCCTGGCGTGGCTCGGACAATGGCGTTTCTTCGCAGACGTTTTTGGTGGCCTGCCATGGCCGAGGATACTCGGGGTTTTGTTGCTGCCTGTCCAGTGTGTGCGCAGAATAAGAGTACCAATCGGCCCAGCTCTGGACTACTTCACCCCCTTCCTATTCCCCGGCGACCATGGTCGCATCTGGCCCTGGACTTCGTCACTGGGTTGCCCGCTTCTGAGGGGAACACGGTCGTTCTGACTATCGTGGACAGATTCAGCAAGTTCGCCCACTTTGTGCCAATTGCCAAGCTTCCCTCTGCCTCGGAGACGTCCGAGATCCTGGTTAGGGAGGTTTTCAGGGTCCACGGTTTGCCCAGTGATATCGTTTCCGACCGTGGCCCTCAGTTTACCTCTGCTGTCTGGAAGTCCTTCTGTTTGGCCATTGGAGCTACAGTCAGTCTCACATCTGGTTTTCACCCCCAATCCAATGGTCAGGCGGAGAGAGCCAACCAGAAGATGGAATCCACGCTACGCTGCCTGGTCTCTTCCAACCCCACCTCCTGGGTCTCTCAGTTGCCTTGGGTTGAGTATGCCCACAATACTCTCCCTACATCTGCCACTGGGATGTCTCCCCTTCCAGTGCCTGTATGGCTACCAACCTCCCCTGTTCCCTTCTCAGGAGAGGGAGCTCTCAGTGCCTTCTGTTCAGGCCCATATTACGTCGTTGCCACCGGACCTGGCATCGGGCCAGAAAGGCACTCCTTAGAGTTTCGGACCGGTATCAGCTCCAGGCGAATCGTCGCCGGATCCCCGCTCCCACCTATTCCATCGGAGATAGGGTCTGGTTGGCCACACGGGATCTTCCGTTACGGACTGAGTCTAGGAAGTTGTTACCGAAGTTCATTGGTCCGTTTGTGGTGGAGAAGGTGATCAATCCGGTGGCAGTTCGACTCAAACTCCCGAGGACGCTCAGAGTCCATCCCACCTTTCATGTCTCCTGCCTCAAGCCTGTTTTCCTCAGTCCTCTGTTGCCTCCTCCGCCTCCTCCTCCTCCTCCTCGGATGATCGGAGGTGGTCCTGCCTACACGGTGCGTCGCATCATGGATTCCAGACGGCGGGGCCGGGGTTTCCAGTATCTCGTGGACTGGGAGGGGTATGGTCCTGAAGAGAGGAGTTGGATTCCGCGGCGACAGGTCCTAGATGCTGACCTCATCAGTGACTTCTACCGCCTCCATCCTGGCGCTCCGGGGAGTCCGCCCGGTGGCGTTCGTCGGAGGGGGTACTGTAACGATCCCGGCAGTCTGAGTCGGGTCCTGTCTGGTGACTAGTTTTTCTGTTCGTGATCTCCAGTTTCCCGAGGGTTCGGGAACGCTCCGGGGGAGCTCTCTTGATTTCCGCACCTGCATCCCATCAGCAATCTGCACACCTGGTCCTGATCATCACCCTTCTTAGGCTCTGGCCTAACATCCAGTCCCTGCCGGATCGTTAGCCATGAACAGTAGGTTTACCAGAGTATCAGTCTTAGAGCCTAGCGTTAGTTTTGTTGTTTTTGCACCTTGTTGGTTTGTTGCTTACTTACCCCCGTTTTGTTCCATCTGCAGTCACCCGTCCGGAACCTTCATCCAACCTCTGCCTGGTGGTCGGCGGCTGCCGACCCAGGATGGGATCAACCACTGCACCCCCAACAACTAATCAACGCCGCCCGCTCTGTTCCCTGGATTATTCAGCATCACTCTTGAATTTGTAATAAACACTCACCTTCGTTTCAACTTACCTTGTCCTGGTCTGCTTCTGGGTTCTGGCTTAGCAACTCGTGACAGATATAATATGTCTCTCTCTGTTTGTAAGTCATGGATATAATATGTCTCTCTCTGTTTGTAAGTCATGGATATAATATGTCTGTCTCTGTTTGTAAGTCATGGATATAATATGTCTCTCTCTGTTTGTAAGTCATGGATATAATATGTCTCTCTCTGTGTGTAAGTCATGGATATAATATGTCTCTCTCTGTTTGTAAGTCATGGATATAATATGTCTCACTCTGTTTGTAAGTCATGGATATAATATGTCTCTCTCTGTAACAACAATTATTCTATATCACCTCCTGTCTTAAATTGGCTGTACAACTTCTAAGCCCTTGAACCTCAAGTTGGCACACAACATAACCGACCACATTAAAGCTTCTGGCTACAGGGGATTTCTAGTCACCAGTTCTGATGTTGCTCTTTCAGCTTTCAATTTTCTCTTTCCAACATAATAATAGCCACATGGGCACATCAGGAAATATACCACACATTTTGTTTTACAGGAAATTCTACCCATGACATACATTTTATTTCCAGTATGAGGGTGAAGAAAGAAATCCCCCTTGGTCATCACATTACAGTTCTCACAATGATTTGAGGGGAGGATGGATAGGAAATGCTGAGGGGGAACATATTCATCTGCTCTTACTAGGCTGTCCTTTAGGTTTCTAGCATGTTTAAAAGAGAATCAAGAGATATTCTGAAAAGCCCGGCCCACAGAGGGATCCCAGACCTAAATAGAAGTCAGAGATCAAACTCCTGGTTCTCCCCTGTTCCTTCCACACGCCCTCCCATTGTACTGTATGTATGAACACATTTTGAACAATGGCTGCCTAAAATGCTGTGGTGCTTACAAACACAATAGGAAAGGTTGTGGTAGACGTGGGCCATCACAGGTGAGTTCACAGCTCTTTTACTCTGAGCATTTATATCAATGACTCACCCTCAGATGGACCATCAATGCCAGAGTTCTACAAGACTGTTTACATAATCAACTGGGCATTTCAACAGTCTGTCCCTCAATATAGTCCTGGGCATATATTGTTTATCTTACTATTGTTATAACTGCTAACTTTTTAGCATTTGTGGCACAAATCCACTGCAAGTCAATGGTACGTATACAGTCACAGTGAAAGTCTACACACCCCTTTACATTTTGCTAGCTTAAATCTTAATAGAGATTCAATATAGTTTTTATCCTGCCGACCTACAAAAACTATTCCACATTTTCAGTGTAAGAAAATTGTAGAACAACTTTCCTTCTAAAGATTTCCAGTAGTTTTGATTACATATATTTTCACACCCCATGAAACAGTTCTACAGCAACTTTACATCTGTGTTGTGGCTTGTAACTTGCTAGGTAGCAGTTTAAGACATGGTTTGAATCCAAATCAACCCATCCAATGTGAGTACATGTTGAAGTACAGTAGATTAATAAAGCTACAGTACTGCAGCTGGTGACAAAGCTGCGGGGACTTTTTTTCCAGGCACTCAGCTTAATATTGCAGATATATTGTAACTTATTTCAATGTAATTGTCTGCATCACTTCCAATCCCCCATGTTTTTTAATATATATACTCCCCTTTATTACTTTTAACCCTGCCTTCCTTTCCCTACTTGGAGTAAATTAGTGAACAACAATACCCAGGCCTCTACTTCCAGCCTATACTTACTATCTACACCTTATGGACAAAGTCAATTTTACAATAATTATATTATATATCTTTTTTTTTTTTTTGCTCCTGAACTACTTCTACTCT
This sequence comes from Coregonus clupeaformis, assembly GCF_020615455.1. NCBI lineage: Eukaryota > Metazoa > Chordata > Actinopteri > Salmoniformes > Salmonidae > Coregonus > Coregonus clupeaformis. The sequence goes on from NW_025536474.1 coordinate 14,548, forward strand.
CAACCTCTCCGAATATTTTCATGATGTCCATCCGGTTTGCTTCTATATGCCATGTCTTTCTAACTGTGCTCTTTCCCAAAAGCTCCCAACATACAACCCATATACTTATTATGGACACAGTATTCTTACATTATTAGCTATCTTTGTTATTATTTGTTGTTATTTGTTATTAGTCCCATCCTTCAACTCTATTCAATACCTCCCATCTATCTCTTAACACCATCCATATAGGATTTCTATTTGCCATATATATTTCAACTGTACTGTGATGTTTTACAAAAGTTCTGAACCTTTCTATTCTCATTGCTTCTACAGATTGTGAATTAAAAATAAACATTTTTGCTAAAAGTATTATTATATTATTGATCGATTGACTATGACTTTTCAGATCACCCAGTAATGCTATCTGCAAGGTTAGCTCCAGGTAAATATTGCAATCCTTTAGCCATTCCTGGACCTGTGTCCAAAAACAAGCTACAAATGGACAGAACCAAAACAAATTATCTAATGATTCTGTCTCTTGAAAAAGCTTGTTAGTGCATAGGTCAAATGTATCTTTGTGATGCTCATTTCAGGTATTTCTTCCAGCTTCAGACAAACACTAAATATTTAACTTAAAACATAGTTTTGTTGTATTTAATGATAGAGAAGAGAAGAGTTTGACCAACACAGATTCGTGTCCAATCTTTGAGGACGTGTCTACATTGTTAGAGTGGTCACATGCCAATCTGTTCCATATAATAGACAGTCTTTGGAACAGTGGAAAGCTGCATGGCCCCTTGGTTGTTGCTAAGCAGGCATTCTTCTTCTATGGTGTTTATGGGTGGTGTTCAGACCAACATTAAAGGTGCATCACTGCCACCTTCTGGGCTGGAGTGTGATAGAGACATGTGGTTCTGTCCTGGTGAGATCACAGGGTCAGAGAAAACTCCTGACTGTGGTCATACCAAAACACTCCAGGCCCTCAGCCTATAAGAGCCATTCATACTGTCAGATCTAATATGGAAGAACTGAATACAACCACAAGAACCATTCATACTGTCAGAACTAATATGGAAGAACTGAATACAAAAGAGAAGGAGAGGTTGACCAGCACAAATTCATGCACTAATGTTATTTTTCATTGGCAGATCAATGCAGTTTTCCAAACATAATCATCATCAGTTGTTTTGTAAGATTTTAACTAACTGAACAAAAATATAAACACAACATTCAACAATTTTACTGGGGTACAGTTCATATAAGGAAATCAGTCAATTGAAATACATTCATTAGGCCCTAATCTATGGATTTCACATGACAGGGGCCCACCCATCAGCCAATAAGAATGATTTTTCCCCACTAAAGGGCTTTTTTACAGATAGAAATACTCCTCAGTTTCATCAGCTGTCCGGGTGGCTGATCTCAGATGATCCTGCAGGTGAAGAAGCCAGATGTGGAGGTCCTGGGCTTGCACGGTTACACGTGGTCTGTGGCTGTGAAGCCAGTTGGCTGTTCTGCCAAATTCTCGGTAGAGAAATGTACATTCAGTTCTCTGGCAACAGCTCTTGTGAACATTCCTGCAGTCAGCATGCCAATTGTGCACTCCCTCAAAATGTAGACATCTGTGGCATTGTGTTGTGTGACAAAACTGCACATTTCAGAGTGGCCTTTTATTGTACCCAGCACAAGGTGCACCTGTGTAATGATCATGCTATTTAATCAGTTTCTTGATATGCCACAACTCGCAGGTGGATTGATTATCTTGGCAAAGGAGAAATGCTCACTAACAGAAATGGAAACAAATTTGTGCACCAAATTTGAGAGGAATAAGCTTTTTGTGCGTATGGAAAATATCTGGGATCTTTTATTTCAGCTCATGAAACATGGGACCAACACTTTACATGTCAAGTTTATATATTTTTTCAGTATAGTTTTAGAAGACAATTAACTAAATACGTAGTCATTTCATTTTAATTGTCACATGCTTGGTAAACAACAGGTGTAGACTAACAGTGAAATGTTGACCAACAATAGAGAACACAATAAAACAATTATAATAATAGGAAAAAGATTGTAGCACAAGGAATTAATACACGATGAGCAATGGTAGCTTGGCTATATACATGGGGTGCCAATACCTAGTCAATGGTAGCTTGGCTATATACATGGGGTGCCAATACCTAGTCAATGGTAGTTTGGCTATATACATGGGGTGCCAATACCTAGTCAATGGTAGCTTGGCTATATGCATGGGGTACCAATACCTAGTCAATGGTAGCTTGGCTATATACATGGGGTGCCAATACCTAGTCAATGGGAGCTTGGCTATATACATGGGGTGCCAATACCTAGTCAATGGTAGCTTGGCTATATACATGGGGTGCCAATACCTAGTCAATGATAGCTTGGCTATATACATGGGGTGCCAATACCTAGTCAATGGTAGCTTGGCTATATACATGGGGTGCCAATACCTAGTCAATGATAGCTTGGCTATATACAGTGCAATCTGAAAGTATTCAGACCCTTTGACTTTTTCCACATTTTATTACGTTACAGCCATATTCTAAAGTTGGTTAAATCACTTTTCCCCTTCATCAATCTACACACAATACCCCATAATGTCAAAGCAAAAGACAGGTTTTTAGACATTTTTCCTAATTTATTAATAAAAAATGGAAATATCTAAGTATTCAGACCCTTTACTCAGTACTTTCTTGAAACACCTTTGGCAGCGATTACAGCATCGAGTCTTCTTGGGTATGACACTACAAGCTTGGCACACCTGTATTTGGGGAGTTTCTTCCATTCTTCTCTGCAGATCCTCTCAAACTCTATCAGGTTGGATGGGGAGCGTTGCTGCACAGCTATTTTCTGGTCTCTCCAAAGATGTTCAATCGGGTTCAAGTCTGGGCTCTGGCTGGGCCAGGTGAACCTTCGCCCCAGTCTGAAGTCCTGAGCACTCTGGAGCAGGTTTTCATCAAGGATCTCTCTGTACTTTGCTCCGTTCATTATTCCCTCGATCCTAACTAGTCTCCCAGTCCCTGCCTCTGAAAAACATCCGCACAGCATGATACTGCCACGACCATGCTTCACCGTAGGCATGGTGCCAGGTCTCCTTCAGAAGTGACGCTTGGTATTCAGGCCAAAGAGTTCAATCTTGGTAACAACAGACCAGATAATCTTGTTTCTCATGGTCAGAGTCCTTTAGGTGCCTCTTGGCAAACTCCAAGCGGGCTGAACTCTGGAGCTCTGTCAAAGTGATCATCGGGTTCTTGGTCACCTCCCTGACCAAGGCCCTTCTCCCCCGATTGCGCAGTTGGCCGGGCGGACAGCTCTAGGAAGAATCTAGGTGATTCCAAACTTCTTCCATTTAAGAATGGAGGAGGCCACGGTGTTCTTGGGGACCTTCAATGCTGCAGACATTTTTTGGTACCCTTCCCCAGATCTGTGCCTCATCACAATCCTGTCTCGGAGCTCTACGGACAATTCCTTCAACCTCATGGCTTGGTTTTTGCTCTGACATGCAATGTCAACTGTGGGATGTTATATAGACAAATGTGTGCCTTTTCAAACCATGTCCAATCAATTGAATTTAACTCAGGTGGACTCCAATCAAGTTGTAGAAACATCTCAAGGAAGATCAATGGAAACAGGATGCACCTGAGCAAAATTTCGAGATTCATAGCAAAGGGTCTGGAATACTAATGTAAATAAGGTTTTGCAAAAATGTCTAAACCTGTTTCCACTTTGTCATTATGGGGTATTATGTGTAGATTGATGAGGGATTGTTGTTGCTTTTGTTGTTTGTAAAAAAAAAACATTTTTACAATAAGGCTGTAACTTATATTTTGTTGAAAAAGTCAAGGGGTCTGAATACTTTCAGAATGCACTGTATAGACACTAACTATTTCACTTTAAACACTTTGTTATATTTATGGACAAGAGAAGAAGAGGTTGCCCAGCACAAATTCATGTACAAACATTATTTTTCATTACATATTTGTAATTTAGCAGATGCTCTTATTCAGAGCGATTTATAGGACCAATTGGGGTTGATTGCCTTGCTCAAGGCCACAATGACAGATTTTTGACCTAGTTGGCTCGGGATTCAAACCAGCGACCTTTCAGTTACTGGCCCAACACTCTTAACCGCTAGGCTACCTGTTAAATACATAACACAATACGTGACATAAGTAGAATACAGAACACTTGAAACATTACAGGACATTTTTCATGATGGAAATTGAAATATTAAAATGTGATTTAAAAAAAGCAGTGGGTAGAGTGGCGTTTCGCAGGCGGTTTGTACGGGCAGTTATACAGGACAGTTTGTGGCTGTTTCTCAGGAGCCTGGTGGTGCAGTTACCTCTTCTTGGAGGGAGCAGGTCATTCAGTGGACGGTCAAGAGTGTGCATGTCCTTCACCAGGTGCACTGCAGGCTGTTCTCGACCTGCTCTGCAGTGACAGGAGCTGTGGTTGGACTGCTCCACCTCTGGAGATGATCCTCAAGGCCCTCCTCTGCACCCTGTCTAGTTGGGCCTGCTGCTTTTTACTGCATCCAACTAACAGCACTCCACCGTATTCCAGAACAGTCAAAAAGGCGTTTCGAGGCATTTCTCACTGGCTGCTCCACATGTCACCACTGAGGTTAGAGTCTAGATTAAAATCAAGATACTTGGTTGTTGTTACCACTGGTACTTCCTGTCCTCCTAGGATTAGTGGTGCAGGTTGTGGATGGTCCTCTGACCAAGGGCTAAATGTGCCAGTTGCCATCACCCTCTGCCCTCTTTCGGTGGTGTAGCTGTGGAGTCAGGCTAGTAACCTTGGACACAGTTCAATGTCAGACAGATGTTGCAGGAACTATGGGTGATCTACTCGATCAAAGGCTTTGGACACATCAGCAAGTAACACCCTCACCATTGTTGGTTTTATGGAGTCTGTAGCTGTCAGCCAGGAGTATGTGGCTTTCACATTACATTTTACATTTCCATTTTAGTCATTTAGCAGACGCTCTTATCCAAAGCGACTTACAGTTAGTGAATACATCTTTTTTTATACTGGCCCCCCGTGGGAAACGAACCCACAACCCTGGCGTTGCAAACGCCATGCTCTATCAACTGAGCTACATCCCTGCCGGCCATTCCCTCCCCTACCCTGGACGACGCTGGGCCAAATGTGCGCCACCCATGAGTCTCCCGGTCGCGGCCGGCTGCGACAGAGCCTGGATTCGAACCAGGATCTCTAGTGGCACAGTTAGCACTGCGATGCAGTGCCTTAGACCACTGCGCCACTCAGGAGACGAGGGCGGTAGTAATGCTGGACTTTGGGAGGTAGTCATACTGAATCGTGCACTCAGATAACACCTCCTACTGGCAGGGGACAGTTTTGACAATGTGTTTGATGACAGGGGCTAGATCTTCTGCATGCTCTTTAGTAGCCAGGCTGGAATTCCATCAGGCCCACAAGCTTTACGTGCTCTGAGTCTGTTCAGAGCTTGCTTTAACTAGCCAATGCTGCACAGCTCAACCTGTTTTATAGGCATGGGCAGGGGGAAGATGGCAAGAGGTGTGGTGCTTGTCCATGTCTCAGCAAAGAAGCCATTCAAAACATCAGCCACGTTGTCGTCTTCAATTCCCTCAACCTGTATTCTCCCTCCTGATGTTTTCTTTGGTCCCAGTCCATTGTTAATGAAGTCCCACCATTCCTTAGGGTTTTTCTTCTTTAGGTCCTGGATTTCATTTTTGTAGTAGTTTGTCTTTGCTTCCTTGTCTTTGCTTCCGTGTTTCTGTATTTTCTCCATGTCATTGTTTCTCCCCATCTGTTGAAAATATTCTGCATTTTCCTGATGGCAGCCTTTATTCTTTCAGTCATCCAGGGCTGGTCCAGTATTGTTGTTTTCTTATTTCTTATTGGCATGCATACATCAAGTGCAGTTTGAATGCAGGAGTTGAACGTCTCCACCTTTGCATTGATGCTCTCCACCTCATATATGGTAGACCAGTCAGTACTGGCCATACATCATGCAAAGGTCTCCTTTCTGTTCTGGGTTACCAGATGTCCTTTTTTCCACTGCACCTCCCTTCTCCCTCCTGATGTTGTGTTTGGAGAGAACAGCAGACATTTGTGATCACTGGATCCGAGAGGAGCAAGTACAGTGGGTTGTGTTGATCAGATCTAGGATGGCGTCCCGTCTGTGATCTTGTCTTGTCCCACCATGTCGAACAAACAAATGATCTGTCGCCATTTATAAAATTACACCGAAAATTCCTGTATCCATCACAGCTGTCGTTATTGTTTTTATACAGTATGTCTTTACTGGCATAAAAACTGTGGATGGAAAGGTGGTTCCACACACACACACCCGCTGGCACTGCCAGACACATAGAAGCACCAGTAACTGATAAGATAGCTATTTTAAATCCTCTCGCTTTCTTTCTCTCCAATAGTCATCCCCTTGGTCCTCAGTCTCCTGTTGGACTGTAAGACTGTTTCCCCACTAGATGCCACTTAAAACACGTCCTACCTCCAGACTTGACCCCTCGAGGCTGACACACACACACACAAGCTGCCACAGGGGGCCGGAGTCAAGGGAGACTCATGGCGTCTGAGCGCTCGTGTGTGTGTGTGTGTGTGTGTGTGTGCGTGCGTGCGTGCGTGCTGTGCGTGCGTGCTGTGCTTGCGGCAGTTTACAGGAGCAGGGGTCTAGCCAGGGAGGACGATTATCTTGGCATTGCTTGGCAACACAAACTGTCAGACACAGGCACGCCGCACGTAAACATGCTGGCCCATGTTGATGAATGCTTCCCACAGTTGTGTCAAGTTCTCTGGCAGTGGATTTCTACTCAGAATAGTTGTTCATCTCCTACAACAGATGCACAATGGATTGAGATCTGGTGCCTTGGAGGCCACTGCAGTAATTTACTCTTTGTGGAATTTTCTGGACAAGCCTTGTGGCATGGGGCATAATCCAGCTGAAATAATCTATTTGCAGATGGATAACTTCTGCCATGAAGGGATGCACCTGATTGACAATGATTTTTAGATATCCTGTGTCATTCAAACGTTGCTCCACTTTTATCAAGGGGCCCAATGTCTGCCATGAAAACACACCCCACACCACCACCACCATCCTGCAATGCTGACACATGGCATGGATGCATGTACTCGTGGTTTCCTCAATATCCTAGCCCTCTCATTATCTTTACAGTAGGAGCTATCTAAGCACTGCAAAACTGACAAGGTGCACACTGATCATTAAAGAGATGCTACCATTCTACAACTTTCCCGTACCTCTGCACAGTTCTCTCACAGTGAGAAACAATAGGAGCACAATAGAGTGTATCCAATCCACTACCACTTCTTATGTATACGTTGGTGTCTTTTTAAATTGCCAGATATGTAGAATCTCATCTCACAGTCAGAGCAGGAGTAAGGCTTCTCTCATGTGTGTATACGTTCATGTATTTTTAAGGGGCCCAGTCGAGAGAAACCCTTCCCACAGTCAGAGCAGGAGTAAGGCTTCTCTCCCGTGTGTATCCTTTGGTGTGATTTCAAGTTTTCCTGCTGAGAGAAATTCTTCCCACAGTCAGAGCAGGAGTAAGGCTTCTCTCCTGTGTGTATCCTTTGGTGTGATTTCAAGTTTTCCTGGTGAGAGAAATTCTTCCCACAGTCAGAGCAGGATTAAGGCTTCTCTCCTGTATGTATACGTTCATGTGTTTTTAAGTGGCACAGTTGAGAGAAACTTGCCCCACAGTCAGAGCAGGAGTAAGGCTTCTCTCCTGTGTGTGTTCTCTGATGAACTCTTAGGTTAGTTGATGTTGTGAAGCATTTTACACAGTCAGAGCAGGAGTAAGGCTTCTCTCCTGTGTGTATACGTTCATGTATTTTTAAGGGGCCCAGTCGAGAGAAACCCTTCCCACAGTCAGAGCAGGAGTAAGGCTTCTCTCCTGTGTGTGTTCTCTGATGAAGTCTTAGCGTAGTTGATGTTGTGAAGCATTTTACACAGTCAGAGCAGGAGTAAGGCTTCTCTCCTGTGTGTATACGTTCATGTATTTTTAAGGGGTCCAGTAGAGAGAAACGCTTCCCACAGTCAGAGCAGGAGTAAGGCTTCTCTCCTGTGTGTATCCTTTGGTGTGATTTCAAGTTTTCCTGCTGAGAGAAATTCTTCCCACAGTCAGAGCAGGAGTAAGGCTTCTCTCCTGTATGTATACGTTCATGTTGTTTTAAGGTGTCCAGTCGAGAGAAACCCTTCCCACAGTCAGAGCAGGAGTAAGGCTTCTCTCCTGTTTGTATACGTTCATGTGTTTTTAAGTGGCCCAGTTGAGAGAAACTTGCCCCACAGTCAGAGCAGGAGTAAGGCTTCTCTCCTATGTGCACTCTCTGATGAACTGTCAGAGCCTTTGATGTTGTGAAATTCTTCCCACAGTCAGTACAGGAATTAAGATTCTCTCCTGTGTGTATTTGTAGGTGTTTTTTTTATCTTTAAAAGAAATTGAGAAACTCGCCTCACAATGTGGGCAGTGGTGAGACCTCTTAGCTCTGTGATCTTCCTGCTGTTGCTCTCTAGATGTATTGAATGTCTCAACATGGTCTCCTGTGTGAACAACATCAGAAGAACCAGTCAGTTGGTGTGATATACATGTCAATCAAATGTATTTTATGAAGCCCTTTTTACATCAGAAGTTGTCACAAAGTGCTTTATAGAAACCCTGCCAAATACCCCAAAGAGCAAACCTTGCAGATGTAGAAGCCATATCATCCTCCACTCACTATCACAAGGGTTTGCAACTACACAGACTCATTTAATAGAACTTTAAAACATTGGCAGTTTGTCTACTTCACTTCTTTAGTCTACTATCTGATCACTCTAGATAGCCCAGTGAATAAAACAAATGCTGGCAATACTGGTGTCAAACCATGTACAATGAGGGAAAAAAGTATTTGATTCCCTGCTGATTTTGTACGTTTGCCCACTGACAAAGACATGATCAGTCTATAATTTTAATGGTAGGTTTATTTGAACAGTGAGAGACAGAATAACAACAAAGAAATCCAGAAAAACGCATGTCAAAAATGTTATAAATTGATTTGCATTTTAATTAGGGAAATAAATATTTAATGGGCCTCAGGATCTTGTCATGGCATCTCTGTGCATTCAAACTGCCATCGATAAAATGCAATTGTATTAGTTGTCTGTAGCTTACGCCATGCCATACAGCGGGGAAAAAAAGTATTTAGTCAGCCACCAATTGTGCAAGTTCTCCCACTTAAAAATATGAGAGGCCTGTAATTTTCATCATAGGTACACGTCAATTATGACAGACAAATTGAGATTTTTTCCCAAGAAAATCACATTTTAGGATTTTTTATGAATTTATTTGCAAATTATGGTGGAAAATAAGTATTTGATCACCTACAAACAAGCAAGATTTCTGGCTCTCACAGACCTGTAACTTCTTCTTTAAGAGGCTCCTCTGTCCTCCACTCGTTACCTGTATTAATGGCACCTGTTTGAACTTGTTATCAGTATAAAACACACCTGTCCACAACCTCAAACAGTCACACTCCAAACTCCACTATGGCCAAGACCAAAGAGCTGTCAAAGGACGCTAGAAACAAAATTGTAGACCTGCACCAGGCTGGGAAGACTGAATCTGCAATAGGTAAGCAGCTTGGTTTGAAGCAATCAACTGTTGGAGCAATTATTAGGAAATGGAAGACATACAAGACCACTTATAATCTCCCTCGATCTGGGGCTCCACGCAAGATCTCACCCCGTGGGGTCAAAATGATCACAAGAACGGTGAGCAAAAATCCCAGAACCAAACGGGGGGACCTAGTGAATGACCTGCAGAGAGCTGGGACCAAAGTAACAAAGCCTACCATCAGTAACACACTACGCCGCCAGGGACTCAAATCCTGCAGTGCCAGACGTGTCCCCCTGCTTAAGCCAGTACATGTCCAGGCACGTCTGAAGTTTGCTAGAGTTGCATTTGGATGATCCAGAAGAGGATTGGGAGAATGTCATATGGTCAGATGAAACCAAAGTATAACTTTTTGGTAAAAACTAAACTCGTCGTGTTTGGAGGACAAAGAATGCTGAGTTGCATCCAAAGAACACCATACCTACTGTGAAGCATGGGGGTGGAAACATCATGCTTTGGGGCTGTTTTTCTGCAAAGGGACCAGGACGACTGATCCGTGTAAAGGAAAGAATGAATGGGGCCATGTATCGTGAGATTTTGAGTGAAAATCTCCTTCCATCAGCAAGGGCATTGAAGATTAAACGTGGCTGGGTCTTTCAGCATGACAATGATCCCAAACACACTGCCCGGGCAACGAAGGAGTGGCTTTGTAAGAAACATATCAAGGTCCTGGAGTGGCCTAGCCAGTCTCCAGATCTCAACCCCATAGAAAATCTTTGGAGGGAGTTGAAAGTCCGTGTTGCCCAGCGACAGCCCCAAAACATCACTGCTCTAGAGGAGATATGCATGGAGGAATGGGCCAAAATACCTTGTGAAGAATTACAGAAAATGTTTGACCTGTGCCATTGCCAACAAAGGGTATAACAAAGTATTGAGAAACTTTTGTTATTGACCAAATACTTATTTTCCACCATAATTTGCAAATAAATTCATTAAAAATCCTACAATATGATTTTCTGGAGAAAAACAATCTACTTTTGTCTGTCATAGTTGACGTGTACCTATGATGAAAATTAGAGGCCTCTCATCTTTTTAAGTGGGAGAACTTGCACAATTGGTGGCTGACTAAATACTTTTTTTCCCCACTGTACCATAACCCCGATACCACCATGGGGTACCCTGTTCACAACACTGACATCAGCAAACCGCACGCCCACACAACGCCATTACATGGTGGTCAGCAGTTGTGAGGCTGGTTGGGCAAAATTCTCTAAAACAACATTGGAGGCAGCTAATGGTAGAGAAATTAACCTAACATTCTCTGGCAACAGATGGTGGACATTCCTGCAGTCAGCATGCCAATTGCATGCTCCCTCAAAACTTGAGACATCTGTGGCATTGTGTTGTGTGAAAAAACTGCACATTTTAGAGTGACATTTTTGTATTTGTTAGGGATCCCCATTAGATGCTGCCAATAACCTATTCAGCTACTCTTGTCCCCAGCACAAGGTGCACCTGTGTAATGATGATCATGCTATTTAATCAGCTTCTTAATATACCACACCTGTGGGTATATCAACTGGGATGTAAACAAATGTGTGCACAACATTTTAGAAATAAGTTTGTGTCTGGAACATTTCTGGGATCTTTTATCTCATGAAACATGGGACCAACACTTTACATGTTGCGTTTATATGTTTGTTTAGTGTATACAGTATTTCTAAAAAATCATACAAACTATCAATAACTATATTAAAATTGAACTAAATCAGCCTGCTTTTCTGTTCTAATCAGGTCCCTACACAGGCTCAGAAGGATCCTGTGAGGGCGGAACATTTTCTGACTACAGTAGACCTTGCAGGGCTTCTGCCGTGAAGTCTTGGAGGCCCAAAAACTTCTCAGCTACAGATATAATGATGTCCAGCTTCTTGGACTTATTGTGCAGTAAAATTAATAACTGTGGCTATAAATACTAAAAAATCCACCTTCAAAATAAGTGTATACAGATCACTTGATTGACGTACAACATTTGCAACTGGTTGCAGTGCATCCACCGCCATATCTTCTTCAGAACTGTGGCCTCTTGCCCCTATAACTCTCTTCACCGCCTCCACATAGGAGATTTGCTGTACAGCCCTGATCCTTGACACCTCAACCTCTTTCACCCTAACAGGGCACTCTGGGAATTCAGGAATATGACCCCCACCACAGTTACAACATTTTACATTCACATGCTCTTCAATAACATATTCCTTCCGTCTGCAAACAATTGACATGTGGCCAAACTTTTTACATTTCTTGCATTGCATCAGGTTTTACACAAACTCTCTTATGGGGTATATTATATATCCCAGCTTTACATAGGGTGGTAGATACTCTTCATCAAACATCAATAATAAAGATGAACGCTGCTCCTTTTTCACATTCTCCATCCTTCTTCTTCGGGATTTGGTTGGCGGAGCGCATTCAACTTTTAGGTGCATACACCGCCACCTACTGTACTGGTGTGTGAGGCCATTCAGAGCCTATATACATTAAATTCATTGATACGGTAATTAATACAAAATTGCAGTATTAGCCTGCTCTGAAAAATGTGAGGGTAAATGTTCTTGGTTCGTGCAGATGACTGACCTCCTCAGACCAATTGGCAGTACGCCCAGAACATTGTTCTGGGATCCAAAAGGGATATCTCAGTTTCAAGGTCTCAGCTTGGAGAGAAGAAGCCTTGTGAGGTATTGGTCGGTCACATACAGGAACCAAATGTTAACGATTAATTAATTATTAATAAAGCTAAAATCATGCAAATATAACTTGTCTGTGTAAGCAGTATATAGGACAACTAACGGGACTGCCCCGGCAGAGCTCCCAACCGACGTGTACTATGGTGCTTTTACGTTTGTTGGAACCTCTCCAACAAGGGACTCATTTGACTTTGAGTCCCTTCGTGGCGATTTTCCACGACAAAAACCCACCACCCCATTCCACTATTTAACACCATCTAGTCCTACGCCAGACCACTACCACTCAACACCCCCTGCATCTGTTCTGCAGTAAATCCTCGCAATCCCAAGTACTTCTCTGCCACCACAGCCTCTATTTTCTGGGACTTTTTGATCATTTCTTCAGTACAATTGAAAACCATTGCTATAAATGCTAAAATGCCCACCTTACTGAAGCACATATTATTCCCATCACTCTCTCTTGGTCTCTGCCTACTCACAGGAATCCTCTCAAGATCCCACACCCTATACCCATCTTCCTCTACCACTCTCTTCACTGCTTCTGCATTCAACACTTTCTGTACTACTGTAACCCTGGCAACCTCAATCTAATAATAATAATAATAAGCCATTTAGCAGACGCTTTTATCCAAAGCAACTTACAGTCATGTACGCATACATTTTTACGTATCGGTGGTCCCGGGGATCGAACCCACTACCCGTTACAAGTGCCATGCTCTACCAATTGAGCTACAGTTGAGCTATAGAGGACCACAATCTGCCTTTCTCTCACCTGACACCTCAGATCTCCAGCCCGTTAGCACCCCCACAACTAACACACAGAACTTTCTCCACCGATACCACACATTTCTTCATCTCATGCCCTCCTGCACACTTGTCACATCTAGGCATCTCACGCCTACACACTGCTGCAACAGGCCCATAAACTTCACCCCTAAAACACTGTAGTATTTACGGAACAAAATCGCTCACGGGATAACTGACACTTCCTACCTTGATCTTATCTGGCAGAGACTATGCATCAAAATCCAGCATGACAGATAATGTATTCTCTGTTTCCCCAAGCTCTACACCGGATCTACGTCTCACCAAACGGAGGGTGTCACAGACACCTGGAATCTTCCATTTCAACTGCACATCCTCAACACTTAAACCTAACCCCGTTATCACTCCTTTCAATGCCACCCTGTTCCGGAGAGCAATTCAAGTCACAATTCCTGTCTCTAATCACGTAATCCGCAGCGCCCGCTCCCTCTGGACAGAGGAGAAACAATAAATTATCACGAGTCCACTCAGTTACCTTCACCAACTCAACAGTCCCCAACCTCTTCTCCACCTAACCTGACACCACATATGTATCCATTCTCTCTACAAATCTCACTACCACTGGGCCAGAATCATCCTTATCATCCTTGGAATGAGGCCCGAACTCGGAGTTCCTCACCGCAGGTAATTCATCCTCACTCTCACCAGGTTCCATCTCCGAGCTACTGGAGGACGTATCCCTCTTTATACACTAGACGATAACCTCCCTCACCACACTGCTTCCCTCTACACTCAGCTCCTTCTCGGCGTTCATCACTGCACCTGCCACCACAGTTAAGTAGTTTTCACAATTGACACAATACCTGTTATCAAAGGTTACAGCTAGAGATGACGTGCAGGAGCTTGCAGTGTTGTTGTTTTGCATGATGTCTACTTTGATAATAATTAGAGTTTTATAATCTGAGAGGAAATAGAGCCGAATATTGCTAAAAGTCACGCCAGGGTAAGCCTACACGAAACACAGCCATTATTTTAAGTGTTTCTAAAATGAATAAAAAGGAAAAATGATTGGAACCATTTCCCTGATTGACCGCTACGTTTTATGACACCATTTTTGCAAAAATAATAATATATTTTTTTAAATAACTGTATTCAGACTTTACTCAGTACTTTGTTGAAGCTCCTTTGGCAGTGATTACAGCCTCAAGTCTTCTTGGGTATAACGCTACAAGCTTGGCATACCTGTATTTGGGGAGTTTCTCTGCAGATCCTCTCAAGCTTGTCAGGTAAAATGGGTAGTGTCGCCGCACAGCTATTTTCAGTTCTCTCTGTACTTTGCTCCGTTCATCTTTCCCTCGATCCTGACTATTTACATTTACATTTACGTCATTTAGCAGACGCTCTTATCCAGAGCGACTTACATTCTTTATTTATTTTCATACCCCCTGTGGGATTTAAACCCACAACCCTGGCGTTGCAAACGCCATGCTCTATCAACTGAGCTACATCCCTGCCGGCCATTCCCTCCCCTACCCTGGACAACGCTGGGCCAATTGCGCGCCGCCCCATGGGTCTCCCGGTCACGGCCGGCTACGACAGAGCCTGGATTCGAACCAGGATCTCTAGTGACACAGCTAGCACTGCGATGCAGTGCCTTAGACCACTGTGCCACTCAGGAGTCTCCCAGTCCCTGCCACTGAAAAACATCCCCACAGCATGATGCTGCCACCACCATGCTTCACCGTTGGGATGGTGCCTGGATTCCTCCAGACGTGACGCTTGGCTCAATCTTGGCTTCATCACACCAGAGAATCTTGTTTCTCATGGTCTGAGAGTCCTTTAGGTGTCTTTTGGCAAACTCCCAGCGGGCAGTCATGTGCCTTTTCATGAGGAGTGGCTTCCGTCTAGCCACTCTACCATAAAGGCCTGATTGGTGGAGTGCTGCAGAGATTGTTGTCCTTCTGGAAGATTCTCCTATCGCCACAGAACTCTGGAGCTCTGTCAGAGTGACCACTGGCTTCTTGATGACCTCCCTGACCAAGGCCCTTTTCCCCCGATTGCTTAGTTTGTCTGGGCTGCCAGCTCTAGAAAAATGATTGGTGGTTCCACACTTTTTCCATTTAAAGAATGATGGAGGCCTTTCGATCATATCATTGGACTAAAATGTTTGACACTCAGGTGCAAGCCTAACATCACATGCAAAGGGCCTTTGGGTAACGTAGCACATATTCAATGATATCTATTTTTCTCACGTAGGCTGTTCATTTCGGATCTTTGATACTTTTTCTGGTTTATAAACA
The DNA here is from genome assembly GCF_020615455.1 of Coregonus clupeaformis. Taxonomy (NCBI): domain Eukaryota; kingdom Metazoa; phylum Chordata; class Actinopteri; order Salmoniformes; family Salmonidae; genus Coregonus; species Coregonus clupeaformis. The sequence continues at coordinate 29,983 of NW_025536474.1, forward strand.
TATCATGGTATACTACGTTCACTCTATACGTATGGGCCATATTGTTACTTGGTAGCTACTAGCAACAGACCCTGTGTTGTGGATCATCTACCACTATTTTGGACGGTCCATACTGTAACGTTAACGTTAGTCTCTGCCTTCACTAACTAGCGTTACTGTTTTAGGTGGAGCTATTCTTTGCTACTTTTCAAACAAATACTACGTGATATTTCACATATCATCTTGCTAGAGAGGCCTTTTGTTGTGATATTTAGGCTACTATATAGGCTACTAGCAAAAGACCCTGTGTTTAGGATAGATTTATGTCTGTTTCTTCCAACAGATCTTTACATATTTTCCTCACTACAAAATATTCCTGCGGTCCTTGAGGTTACTAAACAGATTTTAGATATGCCTTTATGCTATAGCTTATTCCATGTTTACATCTTTGGTTAAATGACTTCAAATGCTAAAACTTAAATTTACTATAGTGGAATGTCTGTGGAGTTTGTAAACTATCCAAGCTTAAAATCAGGTTATTACTAGGCTTAAACAACATTCATCTATTGTGTTCCTACAAGAAACTCACTTGTTGAAGGATGAGCTACTTAAAGTATGCAGGAGATGGCAAGGGCAAGTAATAGCATCCTGTTTCTCCTCTCATTCTCATGGTGTTATGGTTTTAATTCACAAATCTGTTCCGTTTCAAGTGGATACTATGATAACTGATACAGCTGGTAGATACATTTTGATACAGGGAAACTCTTTTGAATGAGCATATTAATCTGGTTAATGTTGATGGTCCTAATGATGATAATCCCAAATTCTTTGAGAATGTATTTCTATTGATAGCCTCCATTCCTGGTATGGTCCTAATGGCAGGGGACTTTAATTGCACTCTTGATCCCCATCTTGATTGCTCCTCTGGTTTAGACACTTCCCACTCGCAGAGTAGAAAGAAATTACAGCATTTCATTAAGGACTTAAATCTATGTGAACCTTGGAGGACTCAGAACCCGAGTAAAAGGGAGTATTCATGTTACTCGTCAACATTTAAATCATATTCTCATGTAGTTTAGTTTCTTGCTTGTTGCTTCCCAATGTAGCAGGAAATGGATATGATACTATTGTTTTGAATGACCATTCCCTTGTGTGATTATTCTATAGGGATACAAAACTAGTAAAAGGATCCTCTAGATGGCGTTTGCATCGCAGATGGTTACAGGACCCAGACTTCTTACATTACGTTGGAGTGCGTATAGATGTTAATTTGACATTGAACACTGACCAAACGTCAGCGAGTACCAGATGGGAGGCTTTCAAAGCACATATTTGGGGGCAAATTATACGTTTTACAAGTTTCAAATCAAAATAAAATCAGAAAATGAGAGACGGAGAGCAAAATGAGAGAATTGGAGAGGGAGGCTTTTTTTGGACAACTCAGTAGAAGTAAACAAGGAATGATTGTCTTAAAGCTCAGTATGAAGAACTTCCCACCTCAAGGCTGCAAACAGCTTAACTAGGCTGAATCAGTCCTCTATGGTCAAGGTGAAAAACCTGGTAAATTGCTGGCCTGGCACATTAAGAAGTAAAAATCAGCCTTTAATGCAATTCATAATTTACAAGGACAATTATCAATGGATCCTGTAGAAATAAACCAAAATCGAATCTGGAAAAGGAATTGGATGGTGTTGAAATATCTGATGCTATTTTCAATATGAAGGGAGGTAAAGCGGAAGGTCCAGATGGGCTCCCAATAGATATTTAAGGACAAACTTCTAGGTCCACTTTTGGATATGTACAGTGCATTAGGAAAGTACTCAGACCCCTTGACATTTTCCACAATTTGATTCGTTACAGCCTTATTCTGAAATTGATTAAATAAAAAAAATCCTCATCAATCTACACACAATACCTCATAATGACAAAGTGAAAACAGGTTCTTAGACATTTTTGCAAATGTATTAAAAATAAAACAGCAGAAATACCTTGTTTACATAAGTATTCACACCAGTGGCGGTTCTAGACACATTTTACTAGGGGGGCCAAGGAGGGGCCAGTGTTTAATCAGGGGGGCACACATAAAAAAACTGGCAACACATGATATTCAAAGATTATAAACTTTATTTTACTTTTAAATCATATGACATTTATTATAACACGTATTTTGTACAAGAGTGCAGATGCAAGAGAGATAGTGCCATAAAAATGAAAAAAAAAAAAAAAAAAAAAAGTAGAGGGTACAAATACAGGGTTCATATTCAATGTGAACAAAACTCCAGGATACAACAAAGGGTACAACAATGTGCCATTTCCTATTTATGGAAGCCCCACTACTGTGGACAGTTGATTCCACATTTTGTTTTAAGAAAGAAAACTTTGAGTGATTTATAAACAAAACACACTACCCTGTATCCATTTAGGTAAAATAAACCAAATCAGAAAAGAAAAGAAATTCAAAGAGGCTTTACTAGCATGACCATATTGACATACAGTATTGCTAAAGCACATAAACAGGGAAACGTGTTACACATTAACATCCAGTAGTCCAATAGGATGCAGACAATAAACATTAAGTTAACATTCGTTTAAAAGCAACAATCATGTCAACACAATGTAGCAATATGAACAACACTGATGGATATCAGCAACAACATGAAAACAAGAATATTACAGGTGTCTGTGTGTGTGTGTCTGTGTCTTTGTGTACTTCACTGTCAGTTGATGAGCAGGTGTACAAAAAAAGGCTTTACTTTTTTTTTTTATACACATTTTTTATCTTTACTTTTTATACACATTTTTTTCCAGTAATTTTTTAAGAGTGAAAGGGAAGTAAGCAATCGCTCATCATAGGATCATACATATTTCAGTTACAATATTAGTTACAATATTAGTGTTAGTTAGATCATCATGTCAAAGCTGGACCTGCAAAGTCTGAACGACACAAGTGTGCAATGATTGGAGTGATTTTTTTTCTTTTTTTTTCTTGCTTTGCTTGTTTTCAAAAGGAAAAATCATAGTTGGTAAAAAATTAAATAAACTTTCGTTGAAAGGTATCACACTGTATAATTTACAAATATCTAAAGAGGTTTAGTGGATGCCATAAAACATCTGTGGAGCTTGAAGATTTGTAGTACAATTTGCAGAGATAATTCAAAAGAATAAAATCATAAACTCTATCTATCTATCTATCTATCTATCTATCTATCTATCTATCTATCTATCTATCTATCTATCTATCTATCGAGAGAGAGAGAGAGAGAGAGAGGTGTTTCCTTAGAGCAGTACATGCAGCAATCACTTAATGGAGTGATGTCATAATGGGCCACAAAACTTTGGGGATGTGGATGGAAAGTTACAGGCAGGAGAGGGGAACCAACAGAAGCAGGTCTTGAGACATGAGTTTTTGAAAACCTCTTGAGAGAGGATTGGTGGGATATATATACATACATACAAACATACACTCTAGTAGTGTGTGGAACTACTGGTACTGTGAGGAAAAAAAGATAGATGATGTAAAATGAAAAATAAAACAAGCTTCAGCTTCTTAAGACACGGTGGGTTCATCTAAGTAGACACATCTAACTTCATATGGACCCCAGACTGTCTCTGTCTACACATGTAACTTCATATGGACACCAGACTCTTTGTCTACACATCTAACTTCATATGGACACCAGACTGTCTCTTTCTACACATGTAACTTCATATGGACACCAGACTCTGTCTACACACGTAACTTCATGTGGACACCAGACTAAGTCCATTCATTTTACCGGTGGTATTGACAACAGATAAACCCACCGTGTCTTAAGAAGCTCAAGCTTGTTGTTTTATTGTTCATTATATCTCTTTTTCCTCACAGCGGCACTCATACGCTACTAGCGTATATATCATATAGATACACTACAGCAACAGGATACGGCGGTTGTGCTGTCTGGCAAAACGGTCCACAAATACATCAAGATCCAGAGCCTTGGCCCTTCTGGACTCTATGCTCAGGACACCAAGATCACTGAGTCTCTCATCACTAGTGGTGGACCGCAGGAAGGTTTTTATCAGTTTCAGTGTGGAGAAACTGCGTTCGCAAGAGGCTGAGCTTACAGGAAGGGTTACAGCAATCTTGCACAGTCTAAAGAGCTCAAAGAAAACTTCCCTGTATGGCTCAATAAAACAAACCAGCTCAACTGTACTGCATGGCTTTTTGACTTCACCACTCTGTATTTTTCTGTCCAAAACTCTCTTAAATTGATGGAGCTCATGCCCTAAATCATCAATGTCTGCATTATACAAACGGCCAAATGAAAAAACATTGCTCTCCTTTAAAAAGGTATCACTCTGGGGACTGAGAGACTGTATGCTTCTCATGAGCTCACAGTTTGTATTGGAGAAACGTCTGTTCAACTCATTGAGCATGCTGTCAATTACAGGATAGAAAAATGATGTGAGAAACATATCTTTGTCACGTTCTACCTCCCTCTGACCAACAGTGCTTAGCGTGCAGTAGCCACTGAGTCTAGAGCTCAGCATTTTCTGACGTTTCGCCACTGACCTTGTTGCAGAATCACACTGCTCACAAATATTCAATGCTTCATCCCACAACTCATCAAAGAAAGACTCCTGCCTGTGGTCTTTCAATGTCAGGACTAAAGCATTTACTAAGTCAACAGCACTTGACAGATCAACAGTTTGTGACTGTAACATGTCAGACAATAGCTTTGTCTCCCCAAACAACTTACGCAGAGTAACAAGATGCACAACAAATTCTAGGTCAATTTGAGAAAGAAGACCTCGGGCCTCAACAGTTCTTTCACCATGACGTTCTTGAGCAATCTCTTGCAGTAGTCGTTTAAGGGCAGGTAGAGTGTCCATGATATTACGTAGGGCTAGAAATCGGCATGACCAACGTGTGTCGCTTAAACGTTGCAGCTCTCTGGTTCTGCCATACATTTCTCTTTGGAGAGACAGCCATTTTGGGTGCACATATGAGGAAGAAGTAAACATATAAAGACTCTGTAACAAAGAAAAAAACTCCTCCGTTTCTGGGACACTTTTGACTACATCAACTAACACTAAATTCAGACAATGAGCACTACAATGGACGTAGAAGGCAAATTTAGCCTGTTCTTTGATCCTTGCCTGAACCCCTGAATGCTTACCGCTCATAACGGCAGCGCCATCGTACGCTTGGCCTACGAGGTTATTTTTGTAGTCCAGGCCATAACGTTCCAGTAAGTGTACTATTTTTCCAGTAAGCCCTGCTGCATCTAACCTCTCTGCAGATTCAAAATGGAGAAAACTCTCCTTAATGGCCCCATTGTAAGTACCTGAGTGTGAAGGACATCTGTTCTTTTTTTGAAATATCCTTTGTTTCATCTGCCATGACGCTAAAAACCTCACTTTTCTTCACTTCTTCTATGATTTCAGACCGAACCATTTCTGCCAAACAACCCAAAACCTCATTCTGGATGATCTTGCTTGTGTACTTTGCATTGTGAATGGAAGTTAATCTTCTCTTAACAAGTTGGTCGTGGTTAGCAACTGTGTTAAGAATTTCCCTAAAGTTTCCTTTGTTAGTGGACCCTTCAGATTCATCATGTCCTCTTTGTGCTATGTTTTGTGTAGCTGTAAGCAACAGCACTTCCCCAACTGTTTTAATGTATGCCTGATTTTCTTGTACTTGTTTAGTGTGTTCTTTGTCTTCTGCATGAGTGTGTGTTTGTCTTCTTTTGCTTCGTCTTCTGTCCCCCATCAGTGTGGTTGGGAATATCTTCAAGTTCGGCTGTACTGGTACGTCATACTTAGACTTGCTGATATCTGAAGATGGACAGTAAACATAGGGCACAACTACAACATTTATTTACTGTATATCTGCATGTATTTCAAAATGTAGGCAAAGTATTTACTTTTAAAAAAAAACAGAGCCATATTGACACAAAAAATAATTAACAGCAGAAAGCAGCATTTTAAGGACACCCAGCAGGCCTACCATTACATTGTAATTGCATTGCTTTGCAAATAGTAAGAACCTTCCTCATCACAAACCTGATGGTGCAGTACTTGATCCACATGGATCCACTTGCTGTCCCTCTGGCTGTTCATCTCTCTGTCCCTGTATGCTTTCTTCTTCATGCTTCTCACCCTCTTCTTCATTCTCCTCGCCCTCTTCTTCATTCTCCTCACCCTCTTCTTCATCCTCCTCACCCTCTTCTTCATCCTCACCCTCTGGAATTTCCCTCTCTTTGTCAGACCCCTCACTTTCATCACATGCTGGCTCTCCCTCTTCCTCAACTTTCTCAAAACCTCGATTTGTTTCTCTCACTTTTTTGTTTGCTGGGGCAAAAAATGACTTTATGTCCCTTCCTCGTTTCATGATAACTATTAGAAGAAGAAAAAACGTAGGGGCATGCATTACATTTTGTTACCTAACCATCCCTCCCTACTTAACACTGGCAGCTAACCTGTTGATTACTTTACTAAAAATGTATTTGTTATCGTGATGCAACAGCCAAGACGGATGAAGTTACGTGGTTAACATCACAACATTGTGTAGACCTAGCAAGGATAGCCTACTAACATTTGGATATTTGCTTCTGCTTCGATGAGTTTGCTTAGATATGATTACATTTCTAAACAAATCGAGACCAGACATTTAAAAACTTGATTTGATTTATGTGTGAGGAACAAAAGGAACATGTAGGCTATGTGCAAGAACAACAAGTCACTTATGATATTAAATCGTTTTTCTTACCTTCGACTCCTGCAAATCGTAGCTCCTCTTGCAAATAGTAGTTGCTGAGCTCTCATTCACCGAAGCAGCACCACACGTGGCAGGCAGGCAGATGGCAGGATACGGTTTTTGGGTGCGCCACTCTAATTTACCCGTGTAGAACGTTGCCGTGTAGAGCGTTGCATTAGTTCCGCTTTTGGCGCTCGCGTGTAAAATAGTTATAAATTCATAATTTTTTATTTGGTCAGCACGGGGGGGCCACAGGGGTGGCCAGGGACATTTCCAGGGAGGCACGGGCCTCCCCCGGCCTCCGTGTAAAACCGCCACTGATTCACACCCTTTGCTATGAGACTCGAAATTGAGCTCAGGTGGATCCTGTTTCCATTGATCATCCTTGAGATGTTTCTAAAACTTAATTGGAGTCCAACTGTGGTAAATTCAATTGATTGGAGATGATTTGGAAAGTCACACAACTGTCTATATAGGTGACTCCAGAGTTCCTCTATGGAAATGTGAGAACCTTCCAGAAGGACAACCATCTCTTCAGCACTCCACCAATCAGGCCTTTATGGTAGAGTGGCCAGACGGAAGCCACTCCTCAGCAAAAGGCACATGACAGCCCTCTTGGAGTTTGCCAAAGGCACCTAAAGGACTCGGACCATGAGAAACAAGATTCTCTGGTCTGATGAAACCAAGATTGAACTTCTTGGCCTGAATGCCAAGCATCACGTCTGGAGGAAACCTGGCACCATCCTTATGGTGAAGCACGGTGGTGGAAGCATCATGCTGCGGGGATGTTGTTCAGCGGCAAGGACTGGGAGCCTAGTCAGGATCGAGGGAAAGATGATTGGAGCAAAGTACAGAGAGATCTTTGATGAAAACCTCCTCCAGTGCGCTCAGGACCTCAAGACCGGGGCGAAGGTTCACCTTCCAATATGACAACGACCCTAAGCACACAGCCAAGACAACGCAGGAGTGGCATCGGGACAAGTCTCTGAATGTCCTTGAGTGGCCCAGCCAGAGCCGGGACATAAACCCAATCGAACATCACTGGAGACCTGAAAATAGCTGTGCAGCGACGCACCCCATCCAACCTGACAGAGCTGGAGAGGATCTGCAGAGAGGAATGGGAGAAACTCCCCAAATACAGGTGTGCCAAGCTTGTAGCGTCATACACATTAAGACTTTAGCTGCAATCACTGCCAACGGTGCTTAAACAAAGTACTGAGTAAAGGGTCTGAATACTTATGTAAATATGATTGTTCAGTTGTTGTTGTTTTTGCTTTGTCATTATGGGGTATTGTGTGTAGATTGATGAGGGATAAAAACTATTTAATCTATTTTACAATAAGGCTGTAACGTAACAAAATGTCGAAAAAGTCAAGGGGTCTGAATACTTTCCGAATGCACTGTATATAGGCAGGTGTGTGCCTTTCCAAATCATGTCCAACAAACTTAGTTAGATAGAACCTGCTCTTACCCTGAGAAACAGATTTCCCAATCTTCTCCTCCTCTTCTTCATCTTTAATGTTGACATTCAGCTCCAGTGTTTGACTGCAGTCTTCCAGCTTCACTGATGCCATCTCTGGATATTGCGATGCAAACTGTGCTCCACTGTCACAATCAGGACCCAGTGACTGTAGGTTTGGACTCAGTGTGGAAGGAGAGAGGCAGGCTGGGTTTGTCCTCACTGTTGATGTTACCGGCCTCAGACTTACCTGAATCGGCCAGTAGTAATAAAGAGAAACAGATACAAAAAGTTATTGTCTTGACAGTTCTGGCACTTTCTTTATACTCTAAAAATATTTTCACATTTTTCTTGTTCAATTATCTAATTCAGTACTTGAATTGGACTGAAATAGGTGCTAATACTCATTTTGGGTGCTGGTACTGTTTATATTAAAGTGCAGGAGCTCCACAATACTTTTGAGCTAATACCTAACCTATAGTAGATAAACGCATAAATGACTCAAAAACCATTTAGTACAAGGTTACAGATTGTTTTAGACAGCACTATGTGCTAATTTCCTTAAACCTTGTCTTCACTGTATTACTTCAATCAAAAACCAATTGTATTTCCTGGTCACACCATAGCAACATTTATTGATTAAGACAGAAACAACAGAATGTGTCTGAATATTAGTACACATGTAGAAAACTGATAATCATTACATTCTGCTTCAAAACAGTAGTCCGACCGTGGGGGCCACAGTGTCTCCGGACCGCTCCTGTCTCAGCCTCCAGTATTTATGCTGCAGTAGTTTATGTGTCGGGGGGCTGGGGTTAGTTGGTTATACCTGGAGTACTTCTCCTGTCTTATCCAGTGTCCTGTGTGAATTTAAGTATGCTCTCTCTAATTCTCTCGTTCTCTCTTTCTCTCTGAGAACCTGAGCCCTAGGACCATACGTCAGGACTACCGGGCATGATGACACCTTGCTGTCCCCAGTCCGCCTGGCCTTGCTGCTATTCCAGTTTCAACTGTTCTGCCTGCGGCTACGAAACCCCTACCTGTCCCAGACCTGCTGTTTTCAACTCTTTAATGATCGGCTATGAAAAGCCAACTGAGAGACCTGAGCCCTAGGACCATACGTCGGGACTACCGTCCGTGGTGACTCCTTGCTGTCCCCAGTCCGCCTGGCCTTGCTGCTATTCCAGTTTCAACTGTTCTGCCTGCGGTTATGGAACCCCTACCTGTCCCAGACCTGCTGTTTTCAACTCTTAATGATCGGCTATGAAAAGCCAACTGAGATTTATTCCTGATTATTATTTGACCATGCTTGTCACTTATGAACATTTTTGAACATCTTGGCATGGTTCTGTTATAATCTCCACCCGGCACAGCCAGAAGAGGACTGGCCACCCCTCATAGCCTGGTTCCTCTCTAGGTTTCTTCCTAGGCTTTCGCCTTTCTAGGGAGTTTTTCCTAGCCACCGTGCTTCTACACCTGCATTACTAGCTGTTTGGGGTTTTAGGCTGGGTTTCTGTACAGCACTTCGAGATATTAGCTGATGTAAGAAGGGCTATATAAAATAAAATTGATTGATTGAATTGTCTCTATCTGATGCACCCGCACTGTCCTCACTGAAGTCTGTTGACGCTGACCGAGAGGGCTCCGCCATTTTACCAGATTGGGAATTTTACACAAAACCAATAATATGCAAAACGAACTCAAAATCTCAAATACATTGATTATTTATTAAACTAACATGAGAAAAGTATGTACATTCACTCAGACAAACCCAACATCTCTAGCTATGTGACTTGTAAAGTCGTTTTTATCACGTTCTTTCACTCACTCGGTTTGACACAAAAATAACACATCAAACCTTTAACAAACGTGATAATACCTTAACGGATTTGTTACCTAGCATGGTATGACATGTTCTTTCGACATTAGAAAGTTTAAACGTGCTATTACATACCTGTAGTAATATATAGAAACGGACACAAAGGTTATCTTCTTGACTACACAGTTCAGACGCTTTCTTTATTGTGAAGAATGGTGCCGGCCTGCCCGGAACTTCCTGTTCCCCCACTACTAACGGTCCGTGCATTCCGAGATCAGATTACAACATTTCATTAAATTACTAAAAAAAAGTGTAAACTGTAGCAATTTATTTCCCTTTATAGTTTATTAGTCTAAGCATAACCTTCATCCACATAATTTCTCTCGGATTGGAACCGGTTCAGGGAAAGATCTATAGTTTTTAGGAACAGCACAGTTATTTTAAAAGCATGGAATCATCTCCATGCTTATTTTCCTTTCCGGGTATTTTTCTCCAGTCCCACAACATCGCAACAAAGCTCACTCTAGAAACGTATTCCAGTTTCTGCCTTCCAGCTGGAATGGAAACCTTTGCCAGTGGGTGTGCGTGTGGAAACTACCTGCTCCTCCCCTCTGAAGCATAGGTTACTGTATCCTACTGACAACGTTACAAGCATGATTCAGAAATTAGGGAGATATGTTTAATTTGAGAAGAATGGATTAACTTTTTCAATGCTAGTTAAGGATACTATAGTCACCACGTTTCACATTGGATTTATTAACGACCAAAAGTTAAGACCTGTTTTTAATTCTAGTTCTGCACTGCACAAACAAGGTTGTTAGCTAGCTAGCTAACATCTGCTCTGGTCCAACGTTAAACCAACTCTGAAGTTCAGACATTCAAAGTTCCTCCATAGAAGCCGCTCCTCTGTAGGTATAATTCTGTGGGCCTAATTCAGATAATGCAGGTCATAACACGATGCCCAGCTCTTCAATGCAAGCTTTCTCTATCCTCTAACGAGCTCTCCACACCCGCAAAATGTCGCACCTTACACTGTGATTGGCAGCACAGTGTGCTCTGAATGATTTTCTTATACAGATACTCTGTGGTGTGCTAGTGTATTTATTCTCCCACTTGGATGTCACTTCCAAAAGCTTTAAATTGAGGGCCAGGTTGTCAGGATGGGTAATGTACTGTACACATTAATTACAAGTACTCCTAAAGATACACTTCATTTTAACTAGCTGAATCCTGTGTAACAACATTGTACTTGGCTAACATTACATGTACTATGCTTTGAAATAGTGTCTTATTCTTCATCTGGGATTTGGATTTGTAAAATGTATTATAAAATGTATTTAATATATGTCTGATCAGGCTCAGGTAGCATCAGGTTTGTATTTTCATGCTGATCAAAGCTCTAATCAAATCCAGACATTTAGAAGCGTTATAATGCTTTTGAATGACACTTCCGGTTTTGGCGGAAAATACCGGGTTACCCGGGAGAAAAGTGATTTATTCTCGGGATGGAACATTTGTAAAACACAGGGGAAATATTAAACGCTATTGCGCATACCAGTTGATTCACAAGACACCAACTAAGTAACTTACATATACGGTATCTTCATTAGGCCAAATGGCATTTCATGTCCATGATAGGAAGTTTGTTGTAGTGACTCAGTAAGGCTAATTGTCAAAGTAACCCTCTAAAGTGCCATGTTTGTACAGTTAATTATGTGGAGGAAACATTTAGGCAGCCAGGACCATACACCAGGACCGCTCCGTAGGCCGCACTGTAGGCCTAGCTCTTACTGCAGTCCAGTGCCATGGACATCTTTGAAGTTTGGCCTCTAGTAATTTAGGAGGGCAACTTTATGAAGGCCTATTCACCCTGGTCTTATCGTACACGGCTCTACCGACATGTAAAATAAAGACAGGCTATTTTAATTGTTCATATTATTTGCGTTGATGATGTATTCAAGTCAAGTGGTTCAACATTCAAATGTGGTTGGATGGACCACACAGGACTGCTTGGAAAACGCGACGGTCGGTGGAACACTTGCGCCCCCAAGTGGACAATTGCTTCAGTTCCCTTGTGGCATCAACGCTACCAGAGATATTTGATATAAGATCAAATGTTATGTCAATATTATTATCTCTAAATTGATTCCCCCACCCGTATTTCATATATTATTATTCCAATTTAGCTGTTAATCTGGATTTAATTTATAAACGCTTTCTGTCATTTCCGATTGGAGGGCAGATGACCACGTGACTTACGAACCTACCAATTTGTTACTTTGTAACAGTCAAAAGTGGTTATTCCCAACGTTGATCAACTCCCAATCTATGCCAAGATTTTTTTAAAGCATTATCTTTAAAGCATTATCACTGTACCATTTACACCCTGTATCCTGTGCTTGTGACGAATAAACATTGATTTAATTAGATGATTAACGCACCATTCACATCAGCTATCATAGTCAATATAACAGTGACTGACTTCACCATCACTTTCAAGCCATCATTGACATTGAGATGAAGATGGTCAAATGTGAAAATATAAAATACATTGTGATCGTAATAGAATTTAACAAAGCAATTCTGTTGTCTTTGCCTGCTTTATCTTTACAATGACAGGGGGTGCACCGTTCCTGGAGGTACTGCAATACCAGGTCGATGCGTGGAGTGGACGGAGCAAGCCCCTATTCCATCTCCCTGTTCCAAAAATCTATTTAATATATGGTCCCCAGATAGGGGACGTATCAGATATTAAACTGATAAGAACAGCCAGAACCGTGCGAGGGCCTGGGTCTTGTTGCTGACCGGGGAGGTGGCAAGAGTGAGATGTAACGCTGTATAGCGGCTGCCCAGGAACAAGTAGAGGTCAGGCAAGCCTTTCCCCCCCTTGAACCTGGGCCTCTTTACCACCTCCCTCCTCAGCCTCTCCCACTTGCTTCCCCACAGAAAATAAAACAGCATCCGGTCCAGAGCTAAAAGAGTTGTTCGTGGGGGGATAAAAACAGAACTGATTAATAAAAGGACAGGTAAAATCACAGCCTTGATGATTAAAACCTTGCCCTCAAATGTCAGTCGTCTTAGTCCCCAAAACCCCAGTCTCTGTCTAACAGTCGCTAAAATCCCGGTCCAATTTCCACTACCTCCTCCCTCTCTGTCAAATTTATCCCCCAGAACCCTTATGTCCGTCATTCTAACAGTCAGTGGTAGTCTGGTCAAGTCTGAGTCTGCCCACGGTCCGAAAAATTGGGCCTCTGTCTTGTCTCTGTTCAGTCTCGCCCCAGAGGCTCGTCCGTACCAGTCAGTCCTGTCCAAAGTCCTGTCGACGGATAAAAGGTCAGTGCATAAAATGTTGACGTCGTCCATGTAAAAAACGCACTTGGCGGTCATCCCCCCACTCCCCGGGATACCCACCCCACTGATCCGTTGGTCCCTTCTCAAAACCTGTGCCAGTGGTTCTATGCAGGCCACAAACAGGAGGGGAGATAATGGACATCCCTGACGGACGCCGCAGTGTACTCCCACTGCTCTTGACAAATGCCCATTTACAAGGATTTTGCTGGTGATGTCCCCATACAGCAATCCCACCCAAGCTAGAAAACTTTCTGGGAATCCCATTTTTTGCAGTACCTTGAAGAGGTACTGGTGCGAGACCCGATCAAAAGCTTTCTCAAAATCTAAATTTAGGACTATAAGCCGCATGTCTCTGTCTCTCGCATAACAGATGGCATCTCTGATCAGTACTAGGCTGTCCGTGATCTTCCTTCCCGGAATGGCACAGGCTTGATCCGGGTGGATCACCTCCCCTAAAACAGAAGACATTCTGAGTGTTAAAACCTTGGTAAAAAGTTTACAGTCAAAATTTAAAAGGGTAATCGCTCTCCAGTTTCTAAGGTCAGTCCTGTCGTTTTTTTTGTGTAAAAGAGTCACTATCCCTGTTCTAAAACTGTCAGGTAGTCTGTCAAGCGTTTCAAAGTCAGTAAAAACAGTCAGAAGTTCGTCGGCTAAAACATCCCAAAAGGTCAGATAAAACTCCAAAGGGAGGCCGTCCTCCCCCGGTGATTTACCCCTTTTAAAATGTCTCAGTCCTTGGTCGAGTTCGGTCATCGTCAGGTCTTTTATTAGGTCGTCTGTGTTTGGTTTAGTCCTGTCGATGTATGTTAAAACCTCCTCCATTGTTTCCTCACACACATCTTTAAAACCAAACAATTCCCCATAAAAACCCTCAACTACTTTTTTAATTCCCTCTGTGTCTGTTTTTAAAACCCCATCTTTATCTTTTAACCCTGTCATTATCCTATCCTTGCTAACTATCTTCTTAAAAAAGTACCTAGTGCACTTCTCCCCCTCTTCTAATTCCCTTTCTTTGCTTCTTAAAATACCCCCCTTGCTCTTCTGTTCTGCTAAAAATGCCATCTCTTTCTTAACGTCTTTGATTTCCTGGTTAAAATCAAAGCCCTGTTGGTTTAGATTAAAATACTGCTCCAGTCGCTTCTGCAGTCCAAACATGCGTCTATCTTTTTCTTTACTTTTTCTCTTTCATATCTCTCTAAAGAAGGTCCTCGTCTTACCCTTCACCATTTCCCACCACTGTGCTCGTGTGTCAAAGAAGTCCTGTAGCGTCTGCCACTGGCTGAACTGCTCACTGTACTGGCTAACTACTCTATCATCTTCTAAAAGGGAGCAGTTCAGTTTCCAGGGCCCTCTTCCTACAGTCACACCCGAAGTTAGTGAGAGGGTGCACGTAAGCATCACGTGATCTGAGAAGAAAGCAGGGGTTATTCTAGCATCAGTTGGCGGGTAGTAGCGGGTAAACAGATAGTCAATGCGAGAGGCTCTGGAATCGTCACCACTGGTCCAGGTGAAGCCCTCCTCTCTTGGATGCAGGGTTTTAAAACAGTCAGTTAGTTTAAAGTCCCTGCACAACCCTTGCAATAAAACACTAGACCTATCTACCTTAAAATCTTCTCCCGCTCCTCTCCTGTCTGCTCTACTTAAAACACAGTTAAAATCCCCAACCACCACTAGAGGATCCCTCCCCAGCATGTGGGACTGCAGGTCTTCTAAAAGCGTGCACCGGTCATGTTTGTTATTAAAACCATATACATTTAGCACGTTAAAATCCCTCCCCATAAAAGTACAGTTGGCTAAAAGAGCACGTCCCCCAACCACCACTGTGCTCCCCTTCACCACCACCTGTGGGGTCTTGAATAAAATAGCAACACCATCGTTTTTATTAAAATTGGATCCACTCCAAATGGAGGGCCCGTGCTGCCACTTCTCCTCCCATTTGCTGTAAGAGGTTAAAAAGGGTAGACCACACTCCTGCAATAAAAACACATCTGAATTAAAACTTTCTAAAAAGGATAAAACAGATTGTGCTCTTAGTTCGGTCTTGATACTCCTAACATTAATGGTGGTGATGTTAAAAGCCATAAAAGAGGTTAGTAAACAGTGCTAAAAGGAAAGAAGGCATTAAAACAGTTTAAAAGGGGTTATTTATTAGAAACTTTCTCTCTCTCCCTGCGGGGTAAGGGGGGGTGGCAGGGAGAGGAGGTAAAAACAGGGTTTAAAAAACGATTCTTGGTTGGAGGAGTTTGATGGAAAGACCCTAGACTCATCCTCCCCCTGGGAGCTCTCCCACTCCAACTTTCCCTTCTTCTCCTCGCCCTGTTCGGGGTCGGAGAGCTCCTCAGCGTTTCTCTTCCGTGGGGGGAGGTGTTCGCCCAGGGTCTCTCCCACCTCTCCTGCACTCTCCCCACTTGACAGTGTCGTTTCCGACACTGTCATCATACTGTCAGACCCACTTGGGGAGCTCTCACTCTCCGTCTCTCCAGAGCCGTCTTTCTCGGCCCTTTCTCCTTCAGGGGTCACTTCAGTCACCTCCACTCCCACTTCTCCCACCACCGCACCTTCCGCGCACTCCACCTTCTCTACCACCTCCTCCACTACTGCCACCACTTCCTCAACAACCGCCACCACCTCCTCCACTACCGCCACCACCACCTCCTCTACCACCTCCTCCACTACCGCCACCTTGGCAACTGCCGCTTTCTCCTTCTGGCGCTCGGAAGCCCGGTCCGCAGCCGCCGCCTCCATCCCGCCAGCCCTGACCTTATTGGCCCAGGAGGAGGGGCAGCTGCGGATGAGGTGGGACCGCTCGCCACAGAGGTTGCACGACCTTCCGTTCGTGCACTCCTCGTAGCGATGGCCCACCTCCCGGCACTTCATACAGACCACCTTGTCACAGGCGTCTGCTTTTCCAAAACGAAATCTCTCCATCAACTTTCTTTTCCAGTCCATTGAAAACGCAGTGTTCTTCAGTCCAGCTGCTCCATTTGTGATTTTCTGTGTTTGTATTACTTATTATCCTCTCAGGGTTTTGTTTATATTATGATAGCATCCAATAATAGAGCATCAATCTCCCTTTGGTTCACTGGAACAAATGTTCATGAATAACTGAACGTTTGTCCTTTCTAAAGTCCAGTCCAGTGGCCTGCCTGTTGGTAATGCTGCAATGATGGATCGTATTCCATCTCAGTGGTTGGACTGAAGAGACACACTGACTGCACCCTGTCTGTCTGTCTGTACCCTGTCTTCCAGTACCCTGTTTGTGTCAGTCTGTACCCAGTCTGTCAGTCGGTACCCTCGGTCTTACTTCCATGTGAGGAAGGCTGTCAGTTCATCCCTTGCATGCGTTGAGTGAACCCATGCATAGCATGCAAAGACTGTGCACTGAACCAGGGGAAGGGTTCAAACCACCAGGACCACAAGCCTGTGTCTGACTGACCCCTGAACCTTGACCTGGTGACCTTGCTGCCTGACCAATAGGGAGACACACCAACCTTGGGTGCCGGAGATGTGGCGGCCTGCAATAGTACATCCAGGTCCATATGGAGCAGGTTAATAACCCCTGCTGGGGCCAAACACTGCCACACACACACACACACACAGGAAAGAGATAAGCACTGGGATTACTGGGATATGTTACTAGGAAGGTCTTGGAGATGACTGGCGAGGTGTTACCGGTTGTAATGGTTGCAGAGATATGGATAGGCAGGTGAAAAGGTAGGTGGAGGATGGATGAAGAGGGTGATGAGGGTGATGAGAAAGGAGAGGATGGATGAAGAGGGTGATGCGGGTGAGGAGAAAGCAGAAGATGGATGAAGAGGACTGAAGAACACTGCGTTTTCAATGGACTGGAAAAGAAAGTTTGATGGAGAGATTTCGTTTTGGAAAATAAGTTATTTTTGGACCTCTACGGCTGACAGCAGATGATGTGCACTATCTGCAACAAAACACACCCGAGAAGTTCTATGATGTGTCTTTCTACACCATCACCAGGGTGGAGGAGGTGAGAGGGCTCTTCTGAACGAACGCGACAGCACTCACCCTCAGTAGTTTTCAAGTTGAGTCCCTGTGCAGGCACAATCTGAGGGTGCTAACCGTGCACATGTTCAATCCCTGGGTCACTGAAGAAACACTAGTGTGCGCCCTAGGCGTTATTAAGGACGCCCTAGGCATCTGGACAGGGAAGAGGCAGTTTCGCATGCTGCTAAAGGAGGACGAGAGCGGCCATGATGGCTACCTCCATCCTCCCGCGTCTTTTTCAATCGGTGCAGACAGGGGCTACCTCATGTATGCTGGGCAGCTTCGCTTCTGCAGACAAGGTGCAGAAACTGTGGGACCCTCGGCCATGTAATGAGGGATTGCACCGTGCCCAAGCGCTGCAGTCTGTGCAGCTCAGAGGAGCACCTGTTCCGTCACTGCCCAAAGGCAGCCCCCTCCTACGCCAGAGCGGTGAGCGGGAAAAGAGCAGATGAGGGAGAAGTTATAGAGCTACGCGCTATTGAGGAGGCCGTGGAGGAGCTAGTGATGGAGAGAGAATGGCGAGAGTCTGAGGAGAGCGGGAGTGAGGCGCCATCATCACCTCATGAGGAGAGCGGAGCAGGGGACAGGAGCTGGAGCAAGCAAATGGAGGAGGCTACGGGAGAGCCCACCGCGCCCTCTGCTCCGGAGAGCTGGACCACGGTGGGAGAGAGGAGGAAGTGCTCTGTCAAGAGGAAGCAGATGAGCCCTGTTTCCCCACTCATCCGCATGGAGGCGACGGAGGAGTCCGCCCTGGGGGGGAATCGTTTCAGTTGTTTTGCAAGCGGGGAGTCTGAGGAGAAAAGCGCGGGAAACCCGGGCAGCGCAGAGGAGACTCTGCTTTCCCTGTCAGGCGCGAGCTCTACCGACAGCAGCGGTCTTGCACCCAGCGGTGTTCCAGCACCCACACTGACTGGGGAGGAAAGGGTTTTCCCGACCCCTATCTTTGTGGACAGTCCTCCACCTGGGGACCACCGTTTCCCAGACAGGCCTCCTAACGAGGAACTGTACTTAAAGTGAGTCTGAAAATTAATGTCATAGTTAGATAGTTTGTCCGCTTCCCTCCTTTCCCCATGTCGTCCATTTTTAACATAGCTAGCATAAACGCTAGAGGGTTTATGAACCCTGTTAAAAGGGCGACTGTTTCTTCCCATTTTGTCGTCCATTTGCTTCTCTGTGTGTTTTTTACAAGAAGTACATTTAAAAGATCAAAATGATGTGGAGCGATTTACGTGGGAATGGGTTCAATGAACTAATTACACACATTTCTGTTCTGATGAAAACAGTGCATTCGGGGATCTCTATTGAGGCGCACGAAAACACATTTAATGTGCCTAATAATAAAGTAGTCAATTAAACATTACGGTAAAAATGAATTACCTTTTTATTGTTGCATAAACACAACCAGTCATGATATTTTCATCTGATTTGTCAAACAAATCAATTCAAAATGTAGGCTACTTCTGTGCATGTTCTTCCACTCCAAAATTATTTCAGCATCCAAACTGCATGTATAACCTATTAGCGCCATTTGGTGAATGGAAATAGACATCTGTTACAAAACACCTAAAATGTTGCCTAATGAAGTTCAGCAATTGCCATTGATTGGGACTACGTTAATTGATGTGCCTTGCTGACAAATTGACCCTTTTTGTAGCATGAAAAGTCGTAATGTGCCTACAGTGTATCATGTATGTATGTAGCCTATTGGATAATGGAAAAATCATTTGGGCTTTTTGGGGCTTGGGTTCATTCAATGTCGTTAATGTAGTGCTCATAAAATATATTTAATATATGGCTCATCAGGCTCAGTTAGAATCAGGTTTGAATGTTCATGCTGATCAAAGCTCTAATCAAATCCAGACATGTATATGCTTTACAATTTTACAATGCTTTTGAATGACACTTTCTGTTTTTGCGGGAGAAAGGTGATTTATTCTCGGTTAATACCGGGTTACCTGGGAGGAAATACATTTATTCTCGGTATGGAACATTTGTAAAATACCGGGAAAATATTGAACCCTAATGCGCATACAGATTGATTCACAAGTCACCAACCAAGTAACATACATATACTGTACCTTCATTAGGCCTAATGGCATTTTATGTCCATGATATGACATTTCTTGTAGTGACTGAGTAAGCCTAATTGTAAAAGTAAGCCTCAAAAGTGCCATGTTTGTACAGTTTATAATGTGGAGGACACATTTAGGCAGCCAGGACCATACGCCAGGACCGCTCCGGCCTAGCTCGCAATGCAGTCCAGTGCCATGGACATCGTTGAAGTTTGGCCTCTAGTAATTTAGGAGTGCAACTTTATGAAGGCCTCTCACAATGTCCTTATCATACAAGGCTCTACAGAAAGATTTTAATAAGAAAAAGACATAGGCTATTTTTATTGTTCACATTATTTGCATTGATGATGTATTGAAGTCAAGTGGTTCAACATTCAAATGCAGTTTGATGTACCACACAGGACAGCTTGGAAAAAGCAACGGTTGGTGGAACTCTGCTGCCACCAAGTGGACAATTGCTTCAGTTCCGTTGTGGCAGCAATGCTATCAGAGATATTTGATACAAGATCAAATGTTATGTCAATATTATTATCTCCAAATTGTTTCTCCCCCACCCGTGATATATTATTATTCCAATTGAGCTGTTTAATCTGGTTTTAATTTAACAACGCTTTCTCTCATTTCCGATTGGAGGGCGGATCACCACGTGATTTTAGAACCTACCAACTTGTTACTTTGTAACAGTCAAACGTGGTTATTCCCTACGTTGATCAACTCCCAATCTATGCCACCATTTTCTAAAAGCATTATCTTTTAAATTTGGCGGAAAGCTTACCGAGCTCATTTTGGTGTAACCATATTCGAATTTGACGTGTCGGAGAACGGCCCGTTCCTCCCGAAAGCGTTGCGGTATCGCTTCTCGGCCTTTTGGCTAAGATCAAGATCAAGTTGCAGTACCAAGGAGACCCTGAAGGTGGAGCGATGTCGTCATCGTCCACGTCACAGTCGGCAGCCCCGGACTGAAGAACACGCTGCGTTTTCAATGGACTGGAAAAGAAAAGTTGATGGAAAGAGTTAATTTTGGAAAGGACGTTCTTTTTGGACCTCTACGCCTGACAGCAGACGATGTGCACTGTCTGCAACAAAACACACCGGAGAAATTTTATGATGTGTCGTTCTACACCATCACCAGGCTGGAGGAGGTGAGAGGGCTCTTCCGAGCGAACTCGACAGCACCCGCCCTCAGTAGTTTTCAAGTTGAGTCCCTGTGTAGGCACAATCTGAGGGTGCTAACGGTGCACATGTTCAACCCCTGGGTCACTGAAGAAACGCTAGTGTGCTACCTCAGCCGGTACGTGACCATATTGCCAGGAGTGAGAGACATTAAGGACGCCCTAGGCATCTGGACAGGGAAGAGGCAGTTTCGGTGCTGCTAAAGGAAGACGAGAGCGGCCATGATGGCTACCTCCATCCTCCCGCGTCTTTTTCTATCGGTGCAGACAGGGGTTACCTCATGTACGCGGGGCAGCCTCGTTTTTGCAGGAAGTGCAGCACGTACGGGCACCTCGCTGATGCCTGCACCCAGACAAGGTGCAGAAACTGTGGGACCCTCGGCCATGTAATGAGGGATTGCACCGTGCCTAAGTGCTGCAGTCTGTGCAGCTCAGAGGAGCACCTGTTCCGTCACTGCCCAAAGGCAGCCCCCTCCTACGCCAGAGCGGTGAGCGGGAAAAGAGCAGATGAGGGAAAAGTTATAGAGCTACGCGCTATTGAGGAGGTCGTGGAGGAACTAGTGATGGAGAGAGAACGGCGAGAGTCTGAGGAGAGCGGGAGTGAGGCGCCATCATCACCTCATGAGGAGAGCGGAGCGGGGGACAGGAGCTGGAGCAAGCAAATGGAGGAGGCTACGGGAGAGCCCACCGCGCCCTCTGCTCCGGAGAGCTGGACCACTGTGGGAGAGGGGAGGAAGTGCTCTGTCAAGAGGAAGCAGATGAGCCCTGTTTCCCCACTCATCCGCATGGAGGCGACGGAGGAGTCCGCCCTGGGGGGGAATCGTTTCAGTTGTTTTGCAAGCGGGGAGTCTGAGGAGAAAAGCGCGGGAAACCCGGGCAGCGCAGAGGAGACTCTGCTTTCCCTGTCAGGCGCGAGCTCTACCGACAGCAGCGGTCTGGCACCCAGCGGTGTTCCAGCACCCACACTGACTGAGGAGGAAAGGGTTTTCCCGACCCCTATCTTTGTGGACAGTCCTCCCCCTGGGGACCACCGTTTCCCAGACAGGCCTCCTAACGAGGAACTGTACTTAAAGTGAGTCTGGAAATTCATGTCATATTTAGATAGTTGTCTGCTTCCCTCCTTTCCCCATGTCGTCCCTTTTTAACATAGCTAGCATAAACGCTAGAGGGCTTAGGAACCCCGTTAAAAGGGCGACTGTTTCTTCCCATTTGTCCTCCATTTGCTTCTCTCAGTTTTTTACAAGAAGTACATTTAAAAGATCCAAATGATGTGGAGAGATTTACGAGGGAATGGGTTCAGGGAGAGTCAAGGTGGAGTGTTGGCGGGGTGCATTCTACAGGGGTTGGTGTTCTATGTGGAAATAGGGATTTAAAAATAGTGGGAAGTTTTTCGGCAGTACACGGGAGGGTTTTAATAGTAGATATTGATTGGAGGGCAAATGTATTCGGTTAATTAATGTATATGCACCATCGACACCCAAGGAAAGGAGGGAAATGCTGAACAACCTAGATGCTATTTTTATGACAAACAGACAGGTTATTATGGGGGGAGATTTTAATGTATCATATGACCGAGGTAATCTGGGAGGGCATCTTGTAAAAAATCTAATAGAGAAATATAATTTGGTTGATACTTATAGAGTGGCGCATGCAAATGATCCCGGTTTCACCTGGGGAAACGGCAGGGGCGCGAGGAGCCGCATAGATGATGTGTTTGTTCCGCGTGGACTCGGTGTGTCCTCTGCACGCGTCACTCCGGTTTTTTATTCTGACCACAGTTGCCTGTCTGTGACAGTAGAATTAAAAATAATTGAATTTGGAAAAGGATATTGGAAAATTAATAATGGTATTCTACATGACAAAACATTTGAGACTAGATTTAGGTATTTTTTCCAGGGCTGTGTAACCATGAAATCATTTTATTCTACTGTCATAGACTGGTGGGAGAGCACAAAATTACGAATCAAGATTTTTATTCAGAATTATTGCAAAGATAAAGCACGTAATAAATACAAAGATTTTTATGAGTTGCAGAACGAACTAGAAGATCTGCACATCCAAGGTAATTTGAATGGTGGTGGTTTAGATAAAGACACATTGTGTAACCTGCAGAAAAAGCAGCAGGCCTTTTTTGAAAAGAAAGCTCGAGATTTCATGTTTAAAAGTCAACAAGATGGGATAATGATGAGAAGTGCTCTGCATATTTTTTCAAACAAATTAAGTCACAGGAAAAGAGGAGGACCATTTCGGCTTTATTGAATCAAGACGGGGAGACGGTTGAGGATGGAGATGGCATGCTTGGTGTCGCTACCCAGCACTTTTCTCAGCTATTCCAAAAGCAAACAATTAATTATGAGAAGGGGACTACTTTTTTAAAATGTGTGGATGTGCAGATACCTTTAGATATTAGAGACCAATTAGAAGGGGAATTGAATTTAGATGAAATATATATGGCACTGAAGAGCATGAAAGATAACAAAGTACCAGGAGTGGATGGGCTCTCTAAAGAGTTTTACATAGTTTTTTGGGATTTAATTGGATGTCATCTTTTGGAAGTATTTAGAGTTATTTTTGGTTTGGAGCATATGGGAGGTTCAATGTGCGAGGGGGTAATCTCGCTACTTTACAAAAAGGGAGACCCCAAGACACTAGCAAATTGGAGACCTTTAACAATGTTGTGTGTAGACTATAAATTATTAAGTAAAGCCATAACTAATCGTCTGTCTTCTGCCATGGCATATGTTGTTGGTTTAGACCAAACGTGGTGTGGTAGGGAGAAAGTTAACCTGGAACTTGCAATTGCACAGAGACGTTCAAGCATATTTAGAGGAAAGGCACCTGCCAGCTATTACTGTAAATTTGGACCAGGAAAAAGCCTTTGACATGGTAAACCATGAGTTTTTGTTTAGAGTTCTGAAAAAATGTGGTTTTGGAAATAACTTTATGAAATGGGTAAAAATTCTTAATAGTAATGTGGGAAGCAGAGTAAATATTAATGGGAATATTGGAAATGTAATCAAGCAATTACGAGGTGTCAGACAGGGGGACCCTCTCTCTGCGCTATTGTATGTTTTATATATTGAACCTTTCGCATGTGCAATTAGGACAAATTACAACATCAAAGGCATTATATTACCTGGAGGGGATATTCTAAAAATTTCACAATACGCGGACGACACCATTGTATATTTACAAGACAACCTGAGCTTGAAAGAGGTTATCAAAGTCATTGATGAGTTCTCTGTTGCCTCCGGGTCTAGGATTAACAAGAATAAAACAGAAATAAAATATATGGGACAGTGGAAATGGAGATCTGATCAGTTATGTGGTTTGACTGTGTGCACAGGACCAATGGTAGTGCTCGGGATATCTTTCGGAAATGAAATCAAAGATGACATGGTTAATTGGAAAGAAAAACTACTTTCGCTTAATAAAAGATTGGGACTGTGGAAAGTGAGGCGACTATCTTTTAGTGGCAAGGTGTTAGTGCTGAAGGCGGACATTCTGCCTTCATTACTCCACCTTGCATATGTGTTTCCCATGCCGGTGTCTCTAAGGAAAATGTTCATACGTGTACTGTTTAATTTCTTTTGGGGGGGATATGAGTACATCCGGAGAGATCGGATGTACCAGCCTATAGAGGCTGGTGGAAGGGATTTCCCTCATATTCCTCTCAAACTAGATGCGCTGTTCTACTCAAACGTTTGTTGTCTTTTGTCGTTTTCTGTACACAAATGTAATATATTAATCAAATTCTGGCTGTCCATACCGTTAAGGTTTATGGTGGAGTGGGATAATAGTAAGCCAAAAGCTGAAATTATCCCATTACATTTTAAGAAAATAGTTGAATGGGCAAGGAAAAACCCTGTCTGCAAAGTAAAAGAAAATGTAATCAACCACAGACTGCTATATGTGAAATTGATAGAAAATTGTTGTCCTAGAGACCGATTACCTATATCACCTTCCACCTGGCTACGGGCACAATTAAAAGGTTTAGACAACAGACTGAAAGATTTTAATTGGCTTGTTTTACACAGATGTCTTCCGGTCCGTTCAACATTATATGATCATAATTTGACCCTGAATAAATTTTGTCCCAGGGTCAACTGTTTCGCAATTGAAACAATTCCCCATGTTTTATGGGAATGCTCTTTTGCCCAAATAGTTTGGAAGAAAATTAAAATGGATTTTAATATTTTAAAAAACATTGATTATGAAGGGGTAGCCAAATTTGAACTAAAACATGTGGAAAAGGTGCAATTATTAGAATTAGTGACTCTGGTGTCCCTTATCAAGACCAAACTTTGGGAGGCCAGATGTGGTGCGGTCAATGACACCCTCAAGTGGTCACCGACGGGATTGGTTAAATTTATAAAACAAGAAATTTGGAAATAAAATACAATTCGAAATAGATAAGTGGGGCATCACATCTGTTAAACATAGATGGAAAGGGATATACCCTTCTTTGTAAACGTTTTTTATAGCCTATATATAGGCCTATGTATAACTGTATTCTGTCATGTAAATTGAAATGTAGGCTAAGCCTTTGTAAATATTCGATATACACTGAGGTTTATTCAGAGTTCCCTTTGGTATATGTGTATGTTTTTATTTCTATAATAGTTTTTATTCCTTTGAAAGATCAGCTTTGGGAGATTGTTAGAGGCAATTGTTTACATGCTTCTCTTGAATGTAGGCCTTTTAGCTGGTCAGGTTCCTCAGAACAGCACTTTTTTTAGGAGTTTTGCTATTTTTATACGGTTAAGGTACTGTTTTTGTAAATCCATGTTATGTACAACGTTATGCACTGAATTTGTGCTTGTATTTGAATGTGAAATGAAAATAAACATAATTCTTCCACAAAAAAAAAAAAATCTGGAGTACAAGTTTTTATTGATACAATTCTTTTCAAAACAACTCACATTTTAAATTAATTTACACACATAAAAACGGCATAAAAGTGCATAAAAACCAGCATTCCATTACATTTACCTACCAAAGCCACTGCCTGGGGGGTGGTCTCTACCTGTTTTCCTACCAGCAGGTTGCGGGAGGAGTGCATCCTTCAGACACGTGAGGGTGGGCCAGAGTTGTGTGAAGGCCTTTGTTGTTATAGGCCTTCGGCCCACCCCATACAGCACGAGCTGGGGCGTTAGGTCCTCCCCTGCTGGCAGACATGGGGAGATCAGGGGGCCTGCTTCCTTCCACAGGTCCCGTGCGGCTCTGCACTCCCAGAGCAAGTGCCTCACCGACTCCTCTTGGCCACAGCCTGGTCGGGGGCACGCGGATGTCCTCGCCATGCCCCGGGAGTGCATAACGGCCCTGACCGGGAGGATCTCATGGGCGACCATCCAGGACAGGTCACGGTGCCAATTCAGCAGAGCAGGATGGGCCACGTTGCGCCAAACCGTTGTGGGCTCACCTATAGCAAGCCTGCGCACTGGATATGGGATTGCTGTATGGGGATATCACCAGCAGAATCCTTGTAAATTGACATTTGTCAAGAGCAGTGGGAGTACACTGCGGCGTCCGTCAGGGATGTCCATTATCTCCCCTCCTGTTTGTGGCTTGCATCGAACCACTGGCACAGGTCTTGAGAAGGGACCAACGGATCAGTGGGGTGGGTATCCCGGGGAGTGGGGGTATGACCGCCAAGTGCGTTTTTAAGACATTTTAAACTGGAAAAGGAGCCTGTCACAGTTTTAACAAAACACCGCTCTCTTCTCTCTCTTGTGCAGGAACGGGAACCGGTGTGTCCAGTGCGCGGGCTTGCTATAGGCGAGCCCTCAACGGTTTGGCGCAACGTGTCCCATCCTGCTCTGCTGAATTGGCACCGTGACCTGTCCTGGATGGTCGCCCATGAGATCCTCCCGGTCAGGGCCGTTATGCACTCCCGGGGCATGGCGAGGACATCCGCGTGCCCCCGACCAGGCTGCGGCCAAGAAGAGTCGGTAAGGCACTTGCTCTGGGAGTGCAGAGCCGCACGGGACCTGTGGAAGGAAGCAGGCCCCCTGATCTTCCCACGCCTGCCAGCAGGGGAGGACCTAACGCCCCAGCTCGTGCTGTATGGGGTGGGCCGAAGGCCTATACCACCAAAGGCCTTCACTCAACTCTGGCCCACCCTCACGTGTCTGAAGGACGCACTGTGGTCCTCCCGCAACCTGCTGGTAGGGAAACAGGTTGAGACCACCCCCCAGGCAGTGGCTTTGGTAGCCACGGAAGCCCTGGGGTGGTACGAACGACAGGGGGCCTCGACCCCAGGCGAAGGGTCCCCCACAACACCCAAGGTCCCGGCGGCCACGGCCTGACAGCGCTGCGGCGCCTAGGGCGATGCGCCTAGGGGAGGAGTCTCCTCTTGGCCCCGACGGATGGGTACGGAGTCGATTCAGGAAGAGCAGGAGGAGGCTTTTTTGATAAGGACTCACCCCGTTCTTGTACAAAGGACCGAAGACAGCTTTTTAACAAAGTGACTTTTGACAGGCTTTCCATGTCTTAAAAATGTTTTACTTTGTTAAATCATTTATGCACATTTTAAATGGCTTTTATAGATTGGCTTTTACAGGAAAAGGTACTTTTATGCATGATTGTTTTATTGTTTTAAATAAACAACTTATGCCGTTTTTATGTGTGCAAATGAATTTAAAATGTGAGCTGTTTTAAAAGGAAATGTACAATAAAAAACTTTTCCAAAAGAAAAAATCTGTTCTTATCAGTCAGGGAGGGAGGAGGTAGTGGTAATTGGACTGGGATTTTAGCGACTGTAAGACAGAGACTGGGTTTTGGGGACTGAGACGACTGACTTTTGAGGGCAAGGTTTTAATCATCAAGGCTGTGATTTTACCTGTCCTTTTATTAATCAGTTCTGTTTTTATCCCTCCTAGGAAAACATTGTTAGCTCTGGACCGGATGCTTTTTTATTTTCTGTGGGGAAGCAAGTGGGAGAGGCTGAGGAGGGAGGTGGTAAAGAGGCCCAGGCTCAGGGGGGAAAGGCTTGCCTGACCTCTACTTGTTCCTGGGCAGCCGCTATACAGCGTTACATCTCACTCTCGCCACTTCCCCGGTCAGCAACAAGACCCAGGCCCTCGCACGGTTCTGGCTGTTCTTATCAGT